>NW_027043753.1:0-42731 GCF_036013475.1 Columba livia
AGGGGAAAGAAAGCCCAAAGAAACCCCAAAGAAAGGGGAAAGAAAGCCCAAAGAAAGCCAAAGAAAGGGGAAAGAAAGCCCAATGAAAGGGGAAAGAAAGCCCAAGAAAGGGGGAGGAAAGCCCAAAGAAATCCCAAAGAAAGGGGAAAGAAAGCACAAAGAAAGCCCACAGAAAGGGGAAAGAAAGCCCAAAGAAAGGGGAAAGAAAGCCAAAGAAAGGGGAAAGAAAGCCCAAAGAAAGGGGAAAGACAGCCCAAAGAAAGCCCAAAGAAAGGGGAAAGAAAGCCCAAAGAAAGGGGAAAGAAAGCTCAAAGAAAGCCCAAAGAAAGGGGAAAGAAAGCCCAAAGAAAGGGGAAAGAAAGCCCAAAGAAAGGGAAAGAAAGCCCAAAGAAAGGGGAAAGAAAGGGGAAAGAAAGCCCAAAGAAAGCCCAAGGAAAGCCCAAAGAAAGCCCAAAGAAAAGGGAAAGAAATCCCAAAGAAAGGGGAAAGAAAGCCCAAAGAAAGGGGAATGACAGCCCAAAGAAAGGGAAAGAAAGCCCAAAGAAAGGGGAAAGAAAGCCCAAAGAAAGGGGAAAGAAAGCCCAAAGAAAGCCCAAAGAAAGTGGACAGAAGGGGAAAGAAAACCCAAAGAAAGCCCAAAGAAAGCCCAAGGAAAGCCCAAAGAAAGGGGAAAGAAAGCCCAAAGAAAGGGGCAAGAAAGCCCAAAGAAAGCCCAAAGAAAGCCCAAAGAAAGCCCACAGAAAGGGACAAGAAAGCCCAAAGAAAGGGGAAAGAAAGCCCAAAGAAAGCCCAAAGAAAGCCCAAAGAAAGCCCAAAGAAAGCCCAAAGAAAGGGAAAGAAAGCCCAAAGAAAGGGGAATGACAGCCCAAAGAAAGCGCAAAGAAAGCCCAAAGAAAGCCAAAGAAAGCCAAAAGAAAGGGGAAAGAAAGCGGAAAGAAAGCCCAAAGAAAGGGGAAAGAAAGGGGAAAGGAAGCCCAAAGAAAGCCCAAAGAAAGTGGAAAGAAAGGGGAAAGAAAGCCCAAAGAAAGCCCAAAGAAAGCCCAAGGAAAGCCCAAAGAAAGGGGAAAGAAAGCCCAAAGAAAGGGGAAGGACAGCCCAAAGAAAGGGGAAAGAAAGCCCAAAGAAAGGGGAAAGAAAGCCCAAAGAAAGGGGAAAGAAAACCCAAAGAAAGGGGAAAGAAAGCCCAAAGAAAGCCCAAAGAAAGCCCAAAGAAAGTGGAAAGAAAGGGGAAAGAAAGCCCAAAGAAAGCCCAAGGAAAGCCCAAAGAAAGGGGAAAGAAAGCCCAAAGAAAGGGGAATGACAGCCCAAAGAAAGGGGAAAGAAAGCCCAAAGAAAGGGGAAAGAAAGCCCAAAGAAATGGGAAAGAAAGCCCAAAGAAAGGGGAAAGAAAGCCCAAAGAAAGGGGAAAGAAATCCCAAAGAAAGCCCAAAGAAAGCCCAAAGAAAGTGGAAAGAAAGGGGAAAGAAAGCCAAAGAAAGCCCAAGGAAAGCCAAAGAAAGGGGAAAGAAAGCCCAAAGAAAGGGGAATGACAGCCCAAAGAAAGGGGAAAGAAAGCCCAAAGAAAGGGGAAAGAAAGCCCAAAGAAAGGGGAAAGAAAGCCCAAAGAAAGGGGAAAGAAAGCCCAAAGAAAGCCCAAAGAAAGCCCAAAGAAAGCCCAAAGAAAGCCAAAGAAAATGGAAAGAAAGGGGAAAGAAAGCCCAAAGGAAGCCCAAAGAAAGCCAAGGAAAGCAAAAGAAAGGGAAAGAAAGCCCAAAGAAAGCCCAAAGAAAGCCCAAAGAAAGCCCAAAGAAAGGGGAAAGAAAGGGGAAAGAAAGCCAAAGAAAGTGGAGAGAAAGCCCAAAGAAAGCCAAAGAAAGGGAAAGAAAGCCCAAAGAAAGCCCAAAGAAACGGGAAAGAAAGGGGAAAGAAAGCACAAAGAAAGGGGAAAGAAAGCCCAAAGAAAGCCCAAAGAAAGGGTAAAGAAAGCCCAAAGAAGGGTAAAGAAAGCCCAAAGGAAGGGGAAAGAAAGCCAATGAAAGGGGAAAGAAAGCCAAAAGAAAGGGGAAAGAAAGGGGAAAGAAAGCCCAAAGAAAGCCCAAAGAAAGGGGAAAGAAAGCCCAAAGAAACCCCAAAGAAAGCCCAAAGAAAGCCCAAAGAAAGGGGAAAGAAAGCCCAATGAAAGGGGAAAGAAAGCCCAAAGAAAGGGGGAGGAAAGCCAAAGAAATCCCAAAGAAAGGGAAAGAAAGCACAAAGAAAGCCCACAGAAAGGGGAAAGAAAGCCAAAGAAAGGGGAAAGAAAGCCCAAGAAAGGGGAAAGAAAGCCCAAAGAAAGGGGAAAGACAGCCAAAGAAAGCCCAAAGAAAGGGGAAAGAAAGCCCAAAGAAAGGGGAAAGAAAGCTCAAAGAAAGCCCAAAGAAAGGGGAAAGAAAGCCCAAAGAAAGGGAAAGAAAGCCCAAAGAAAGGGGAAAGAAAGCTCAAAGAAAGCCCAAGAAAGGGGGAAAGAAAGCCCAAAGAAAGGGGAAAGAAAGCCCAAAGAAAGGGGAAAGAAGCCCAAAGAAAGGGGAAAGAAAGGGGAAGAAAGCCCAAAGAAAGCCAAGGAAAGCCCAAGAAAGCCCAAAGAAAAGGGAAAGAAATCCCAAAGAAAGGGGAAAGAAAGCCCAAAGAAAGGGGAATGACAGCCCAAAGAAAGGGGAAAGAAAGCCCAAAGAAAGGGGAAAGAAAGCCCAAAGAAAGGGGAAAGAAAGCCCAAGAAAGCCCAAAGAAAGCCCAAAGAAAGTGGACAGAAGGGGAAGAAACCAAAGAAAGCCCAAAGAAAGCCCAAGGAAAGCCCAAAGAAAGGGGAAAGAAAGCCAAGAAAGGGGCAAGAAAGCCAAAGAAAGCCAAAGAAAGCCCAAAGAAAGCCACAGAAAGGGGAAGAAAGCCCAAAGAAAGGGGAAAGAAAGCCCAAAGAAAGCCCAAAGAAAGCCCAAAGAAAGCCCAAAGAAAGCCCAAGAAAGCCCAAAGAAAGCCCAAAGAAAGGGAAAGAAAGCCCAAAGAAAGGGGAATGACAGCCCAAAGAAAGCGCAAAGAAAGCCCAAAGAAAGCCCAAAGAAAGCCAAAAGAAAGGGGAAAGAAAGGGGAAAGAAAGCCAAAGAAAGGGGAAAGAAAGGGAAAGGAAGCCAAAGAAAGCCCAAGAAAGTGGAAAGAAAGGGGAAAGAAAGCCCAAAGAAAGCCCAAAGAAAGCCCAAGGAAAGCCCAAGAAAGGGGAAAGAAAGCCCAAAGAAAGGGGAAGGACAGCCCAAAGAAAGGGGAAAGAAAGCCCAAAGAAAGGGGAAAGAAAGCCCAAAGAAAGGGGAAAGAAAGCCCAAAGAAAGGGGAAAGAAAGCCAAAGAAAGGGGAAGAAAGCCCAAAGAAAGCCCAAAAAAGCCCAAGGAAAGCCAAAAGAAAGGGGAAAGAAAGCCCAAAGAAAGCCCAAAGAAAGCCCAAGAAAGCCCAAAGAAAGTCCAAGAAAGCCCACAGAAAGGGGAAAGAAAGCCCAAAGAAAGGGAAAGAAAGCCCAAAGAAAGGGGAAAGAAAGCCCAAAGAAAGCCCAAAGAAAGCCCAAAGGAAGGGGAAAGAAGGGGAAAGAAATCCCAAAGAAAGTGGAGAGAAAGCCCAAAGAAAGCCCAAAGAAAGGGGAAAGAAAGCCCAAAGAAAGCCCAAAGAAACGGGAAAGAAAGGGGAAAGAAAGCACAAAGAAAGGGGAAAGAAAGCCCAAAGAAAGCCCAAAGAAAGGGTAAAGAAAGCCCAAAGAAAGGGTAAGAAAGCCCAAAGAAAGGGGAAAGAAAGCCCAAAGAAAGGGGAAAGAAAGCCAAAAGAAAGGGGAAAGAAACGGGAAAGAAAGCCCAAAGAAAGCCCAAAGAAAGGGGAAAGAAAGCCCAAAGAAACCCCAAAGAAAGGGGAAAGAAAGCCCAAAGAAAGCCCAAAGAAAGGGGAAATAAAGCCCAATGAAAGGGGAAAGAAAGCCCAAAGAAAGGGGAGGAAAGCCCAAAGAAATCCCAAAGAAAGGGGAAATAAAGCGCAAAGAAAGCCCACAGAAAGGGGAAAGAAAGCCCAAAGAAAGGGGAAAGAAAGCCCAAAGAAAGGGGAAAGAAAGCCCAAAGAAAGGGGAAAGACAGCCCAAAGAAAGCCCAAGAAAGGGGAAAGAAAGCCCAAAGTAAGGGGAAAGAAAGCTCAAAGAAAGCCCAAGAAAGGGGAACGAAAGCCCAAAGAAAGGGAAAGAAGCCAAAGAAAGAGGAAAGAAAGCCCAAAGAAAGGGGAAAGAAAGCCCAGAGAAAGCCCAAAGAAAGCCCAAGAAAGCCCAAAGAAAGGGAAAGAAAGCCCAAAGAAAGGGGAAAGAAATCCAAAAGAAAGGGAATGACATCCCAAGAAAGGGGAAAGAAAGCCCAAAGAAAGCCCAAAGAAAGCCCAAAGAAAGTGGAAAGAAAGGGGAAAGAAAGCCCAAAGAAAGCCCAAGGAAAGCCCAAGAAAGGGGAAAGAAAGCCCAAAGAAAGGGGAAGGACAGCACAAAGAAAGGGGAAAGAAAGCCCAAAGAAAGGGAAAGAAAGCCCAAAGAAAGGGGAAAGAAAGCCCAAAGAAAGGGGAAAGAAATCCCAAAGAAAGGGGAATGACAGCCCAAAGAAAGGGGAAAGAAAGCCAAAGAAAGCCCAAGAAAGCCCAAAGAAAGTGGAAAGAAAGGGGAAAGAAAGCCCAAAGAAAGCCCAAGGAAAGCCCAAAGAAAGGGGAAAGAAAGCCCAAAGAAAGGGGAAGGACAGCCCAAAGAAAGGGGAAGAAAGCCCAAAGAAAGGGGAAAGAAAGCCCAAAGAAAGGGAAAGAAAGCCCAAAGAAAGGGAAAGAAAGCCCAAAGAAAGGGGAAAGAAAGCCCAAAGAAAGCCCAAAGAAAGCCCAAGGAAAGCCAAAAGAAAGGGGAAAGAAAGCCCAAAGAAAGCCCAAAGAAAGCCCAAAGAAAGCCCAAAGAAAGTCCAAAGAAAGCCCACAGAAAGGGGAAAGAAGCCCAAAGAAAGGGGAAAGAAAGCCAAAGAAAGCCCAAAGAAAGCCCAAAGAAAGCCCAAAGAAAGCCAAAGAAAGGGGAAAGAAAGGGGAAAGAAAGCCCAAAGAAAGTGGAGAGAAAGCCCAAAGAAAGCCCAAGAAAGGGGAAAGAAAGCCCAAAGAAAGCCAAAGAAACGGGAAAGAAAGGGGAAAGAAAGCACAAAGAAAGGGGAAAGAAAGCCCAAAGAAAGCCCAAAGAAAGGGTAAAGAAAGCCCAAGAAAGGGTAAAGAAAGCCCAAAGAAAGGGGAAAGAAAGCCCAAAGAAAGGGAAAGAAAGCCAAAAGAAAGGGGAAAGAAACGGGAAAGAAAGCCCAAGAAAGCCCAAAGAAAGGGGAAAGAAAGCCCAAAGAAAGCCCAAAGAAAGGGAAAGAAAGCCCAAAGAAAGGGGAAAGAAAGCCAAAGAAAGGGGAAAGAAAGCCCAAAGAAAGCCCAAAGAAAGGGGAAAGAAAGCCCAAGAAAGGGGAAAGAAAGCCCAAAGAAAGGGGAAAGAAAGCCCAAAGAAAGGGGAAAGACAGCCAAAGAAAGCCCAAAGAAAGGGGAAAGAAAGCCCAAAGAAAGGGGAAAGAAAGCTCAAAGAAAGCCCAAAGAAAGGGGAAAGAAAGCCCAAAGAAAGGGAAAGAAAGCCAAAGAAAGGGGAAAGAAAGCCCAAAGAAAGGGGAAAGAAAGCCCAGAGAAAGCCCAAAGAAAGCCCAAAGAAAGCCCAAAGAAAAGGGAAAGAAAGCCCAAAGAAAGGGGAAAGAAATCCCAAAGAAAGGGGAATGACAGCCCAAAGAAAGGGGAAAGAAAGCCCAAAGAAAGGGAAAGAAGCACAAAGAAAGGGGAAAGAAAGCCCAAAGAAAGCCCAAAGAAAGCCCAAAGAAAGTGGAAAGAAAGGGGAAAGAAAACTCAAAGAAAGCCCAAGGAAAGCCCAAGGAAAGCCCAAAGAAAGGGGAAAGAAACCCAAAGAAAGGGGAAAGAAAGCCCAAAGAAAGCCCAAAGAAAGCCAAAGAAAGCCCACAGAAAGGGGAAAGAAAGCCCAAAGAAAGGGAAAGAAAGCCAAAGAAAGCCCAAAGAAAGCCCAAAGAAAGCCCAAAGAAAGCCAAGAAAGGGAAAGAAAGCCGAAAGAAACCCCAAAGAAATGGGAAAGAAAGCCCAAAGAAACCCCAAAGAAAGGGGAAAGAAAGCCCAAAGAAAGGGGAAAGAAATCGCAATGAAAGGGGAAAGAAAGGCCAAAGAAAGCCCAAAGAAAGCCCAAAGAAAGCCCAAATAAAGCCCAAAGAAAGCCCAAGAAAGCCAAAGAAAGCCCAAACAAAGCCCAAAGAAAGCTCAAAGAAAGGGGAAAGAAAGCCCAAAGAAAGGGGAATGACAGCCCTAAGAAAGCGCAACGAAAGCCAAAGAAAGCCCAAAGAAAGCCCAAAGAAAGGGGAAAGAAAGGGGAAGAAAGCCCAAAGAAAGGGGAAAGAAAGGGGAAAGAAAGCCCAAAGAAAGCCAAAGAAAGCCCAAAGAAAGAACAAAGAAAGTGGAAAGAAAGGGAAAGAAAGCCCAAAGAAAGCCCAAAGAAAGCCCAAGGAAAGCCCAAAGAAAGGGGAAAGAAACCCAAAGAAAGGGGAATGACAGCCCAAAGAAAGGGGAAAGAAAGCCCAAAGAAAGGGGAAAGAAAGCCCAAAGAAAGGGAGAGAAAGCCCAAAGAAAGGGGAAAGAAAGCCCAAGAAAGCCCAAAGAAAGCCCAAAGAAAGTGGAAAGAAAGGGGAAAGAAAGCCCAAAGAAAGCCCAAAGAAAGGGGAAAGAAAGCCCAAAGAAAGGGGAAAGAAAGCCCAAAGAAAGCCCAAATAAAGCCCAATGAAAGCCCAAAGAAAGCCCAAAGAAAGCCCAAAGAAAGCCCAAAGAAAGGGGAAGAAAGCCCAAAGAAAGGGGAATGACAGCCCAAAGAAAGCCCAAAGAAAGCCCAAAGAAAGCCCAAAGAAAGCCCAAAGAAAGGGGAAAGAAAGGGGAAAGAAAGCCCAAAGAAAGGGGAAAGAAAGGGGAAAGAAAGCCCGAAGAAAGCCCAAAGAAAGTGGAAAGAAAGGGGAAGGAAAGCCCAAAGGAAGCCCAAAGAAAGCCCAAGGAAAGCCCAAAGAAAGGGGAAAGAAAGCCCAAAGAAAGGGGAATGACAGCCAAAGAAAGGGGAAAGAAAGCCCAAAGAAAGGGGAAAGAAAGCCCAAAAAAAGGGGAAAGAAAGCCCAAAGAAAGGGGAAAGAAAGCCCAAAGAAAGCACAAAGAAAGCCGAAGGAAAGCCCAAAGAAAGGGGAAAGAAAGCCAAAAGAAAGGGGAAAGAAAGCCCAAAGAAATCCCAAAGAAAGCTCACAGAAAGGGGAAAGAAAGCCCAAAGAAAGGGGAAGGAAAGACCAAAGAAAGCCCAAAGAAAGCACAAAGAAAGCCCAAATAAAGGGGAAAGAAAGGGGAAAGAAAGCCCAAAGAAAGGGGAAAGAAAGCAAAAAAGAGAGCCCAAGGAAAGGGGAAAGAAAGGGGAAAGAAAGCCCAAAGAAAGGGGAAAGAAAGCCCAAAGAAAGGGGAAAGAAAGCCCAAAGAAAGGGGAAAGAAAGGGGAAAGAAAGCCAAAAGAAAGGGGAAAGAAAGCCCAAAGAAAGCCCAAAGAAAGGGGAAAGAAAGCCCAAAGAAACCCCAAAGAAAGGGGAAAGAAAGCCCAAAGAAACCCCAAAGAAAGGGGAAAGAAAGCCCAAAGAAAGGGGAAAGAAAGGGGAAAGAAAGCCCAAAGAAAGCCCAAGGAAAGCCCAAAGAAAGGGGAAAGAAAGCCCAAAGAAAGGGGAATGACAGCCCAAAGAAAGGGGAAAGAAAGCCCAAAGAAAGGGGAAAGAAAGCCCAAAGAAAGCCCAAAGAAAGCCGAAAGAAAGGGGAAAGAAAGCCCAAAGAAAGGGGAAAGAAAGCCCAAAGAAAGCCCAAAGAAAGCCCAAAGAAAATGGAAAGAAAGGGGAAAGAAAGCACAAAGAAAGCCCAAAGAAAGCCCAAGGAAAGCCAAAAGAAAGGGGAAAGAAAGCCCAAAGAAAGGGGAAAGAAAGCCCATAGAAAGCCCAAATAAAGTCCAAAGAAAGCCCACAGAAAGGGGAAAGAAAGCCCAAAGAAAGGGGAAAGAAAGCCCAAAGAAAGAGGAAAGAAAGGGGAAAGAAAGCCCAAAGAAAGTGGAGAGAAAGCCCAAAGAAAGCCCAAAGAAAGGGGAAAGAAAGCCCAAAGAAAGCCCAAAGAAAGGGTAAAGAAAGCCCAAAGTAAGGGGAAAGAAAGTCCAAAGAAAGGGGAAAGAAAGGGGAAAGAAAGCCAAAAGAAAGGGGAAAGAAAGCCCAAAGAAAGCCCAAAGAAAGGTTAAAGAAAGCCCAAAGAAACCCCAAAGAAAGGGGAAAGAAAGACCAAAGAAACCCCAAAGAAAGGGGAAAGAAAGCACAAAGAATCCCAAAGAAAGGGGAAATAAATCCCAAAGAAAGGGGAAAGAAACCCCAAAGAAATGGGGAAGAAAGCCCAAAGAAAGCCCAAAGAAAGGGGAAAGAAAGCCCAAAGAAAGCCCAAAGAAAGGGGAAAGAAAGCCCAAAGAAAGGGGAAAGAAAGCCCAAAGAAAGGGGAAAGAAAGCCCAAAGAAAGGGGAAAGACAGCCCAAAGAAAGCCCAAAGAAAGGGGAAAGAAAGCTCAAAGAAAGCCCAAAGAAAGGGGAAAGAAAGCCCAAAGAAAGGGGAAAGAAAGCCCAAAGAAAGGGGAAAGAAAGCCCAAAGAAAGGGGAAAGAAAGCCCAAAGAAAGGGGAAAGAAACGGGACAGAAAGCCCAAAGAAAGCCCAAAGAAAGGGGAAAGAAAGCCCAAAGAAACCCCAAAGAAAGGGGAAAGAAAGCCCAAAGAAAGCCCAAAGAAAGGGGAAATAAAGCCCAATGAAAGGGGAAAGAAAGCCCAAAGAAAGGGGGAGGAAAGCCCAAAGAAATCCCAAAGAAAGGGGAAATAAAGCGCAAAGAAAGCCCACAGAAAGGGGAAAGAAAGCCCAAAGAAAGGGGAAAGAAAGCCCAAAGAAAGGGGAAAGAAAGCCCAAAGAAAGGGGAAAGACAGCCCAAAGAAAGCCCAAAGAAAGGGGAAAGAAAGCCCAAAGAAAGGGGAAAGAAAGCTCAAAGAAAGCCCAAAGAAAGGGGAAAGAAAGCCCAAAGAAAGGGGAAAGAAAGCCCAAAGAAAGGGGAAAGAAAGCCCAAAGAAAGGGGAAAGAAAGCCCAGAGAAAGCCCAAAGAAAGCCCAAAGAAAGCCCAAAGAAAAGGGAAAGAAAGCCCAAAGAAAGGGAAAGAAATCCAAAAGAAAGGGGAATGACAGCCCAAAGAAAGGGGAAAGAAAGCCCAAAGAAAGCCCAAAGAAAGCCCAAAGAAAGTGGAAAGAAAGGGGAAAGAAAGCCCAAAGAAAGCCCAAGGAAAGCCCAAAGAAAGGGGAAAGAAAGCCCAAAGAAAGGGGAAGGACAGCACAAAGAAAGGGGAAAGAAAGCCCAAAGAAAGGGGAAAGAAAGCCCAAAGAAAGGGGAAAGAAAGCCCAAAGAAAGGGGAAAGAAATCCCAAAGAAAGGGGAATGACAGCCCAAAGAAAGGGGAAAGAAAGCCCAAAGAAAGCCCAAAGAAAGCCCAAAGAAAGCCCAAAGAAAGTGGAAAGAAAGGGGAAAGAAAGCCCAAAGAAAGCCCAAGGAAAGCCCAAAGAAAGGGGAAAGAAAGCCCAAAGAAAGGGGAAGGACAGCCCAAAGAAAGGGGAAAGAAAGCCCAAATAAAGGGCAAAGAAAGCCCAAAGAAAGGGGAAAGAAAGCCCAAAGAAAGGGGAAAGAAAGCCCAAAGAAAGGGGAAAGAAAGCCCAAAGAAAGCCCAAAGAAAGCCCAAGGAAAGCCAAAAGAAAGGGGAAAGAAAGCCCAAAGAAAGCCCAAAGAAAGCCCAAAGAAAGTCCAAAGAAAGCCCACAGAAAGGGGAAAGAAAGCCCAAAGAAAGGGGAAAGAAAGCCCAAAGAAAGCCCAAAGAAAGCCCAAAGAAAGCCCAAAGAAAGCCCAAAGAAAGGGGAAAGAAAGGGGAAAGAAAGCCCAAAGAATGTGGAGAGAAAGCCAAAAGAAAGCCCAAAGAAAGGGGAAAGAAAGCCCAAAGAAACGGGAAAGAAAGTGGAAAGAAAGCACAAAGAAAGGGGAAAGAAAGCCCAAAGAAAGCCCAAAGAAAGGGTAAAGAAAGCCCAAAGAAAGGCCAAAGAAAGGGGAAGGAAAGACCAAAGAAAGCCCAAAGAAAGCCCAAAGAAAGCCCAAATAAAGGGGAAAGAAAGGGGAAAGAAAGCCCAAAGAAAGCCCAAAGAAAGGGGAAAGAAAGCCCAAAGAAACCCCAAAGAAAGGGGAAAGAAAGCCCAAAGAAAGCCCAAAGAAAGGGGAAAGAAAGCCCAAAGAAAGGGGAAAGAAAGCCCAAAGAAAGGGGAAAGAAAGCCCAAAGAAAGGGGAAAGACAGCCCAAAGAAAGCCCAAAGAAAGGGGAAAGAAAGCCCAAAGAAAGGGGAAAGAAAGCTCAAAGAAAGCCCAAAGAAAGGGGAAAGAAAGCCCAAAGAAAGGGGAAAGAAAGCCCAAAGAAAGGGGAAAGAAAGCCCAAAGAAAGGGGAAAGAAAGCCCAGAGAAAGCCCAAAGAAAGCCCAAAGAAAGCCCAAAGAAAAGGGAAAGAAAGCCCAAAGAAAGGGGAAAGAAATCCCAAAGAAAGGGGAATGACAGCCCAAAGAAAGGGGAAAGAAAGCCCAAAGAAAGGGGAAAGAAAGCACAAAGAAAGGTGGAAAGAATGCCCAAAGAAAGCCCAAAGAAAGCCCAAAGAAAGTGGAAAGAAAGGGGAAAGAAACCCCAAAGAAATGGGAAAGAAAGCCCAAAGAAACCCCAAAGAAAGGGGAAAGAAAGCCCAAAGAAAGGGGAAAGAAATCGCAATGAAAGGGGAAAGAAAGGCCAAAGAAAGCCCAAAGAAAGCCCAAAGAAAGCCCAAATAAAGCCCAAAGAAAGCCCAAAGAAAGCCCAAAGAAAGCCCAAACAAAGCCCAAAGAAAGCTCAAAGAAAGGGGAAAGAAAGCCCAAAGAAAGGGGAATGACAGCCCTAAGAAAGCGCAACGAAAGCCCAAAGAAAGCCCAAAGAAAGCCCAAAGAAAGGGGAAAGAAAGGGGAAAGAAAGCCCAAAGAAAGGGGAAAGAAAGGGGAAAGAAAGCCCAAAGAAAGCTTAAAGAAAGAACAAAGAAAGTGGAAAGAAAGGGGAAAGAAAGCCCAAAGAAAGCCCAAAGAAAGCCCAAGGAAAGCCCAAAGAAAGGGGAAAGAAAGCCCAAAGAAAGGGGAATGACAGCCCAAAGAAAGGGGAAAGAAAGCCCAAAGAAAGGGGAAAGAAAGCCCAAAGAAAGGGGAGAGAAAGCCCAAAGAAAGGGGAAAGAAAGCCCAAGAAAGCCCAAAGAAAGCCCAAAGAAAGTGGAAAGAAAGGGGAAAGAAAGCCCAAAGAAAGCCCAAAGAAAGGGGAAAGAAAGCCCAAAGAAAGGGGAAAGAAAGCCCAAAGAAAGCCCAAATAAAGCCCAATGAAAGCCCAAAGAAAGCCCAAAGAAAGCCCAAAGAAAGCCCAAAGAAAGGGGAAAGAAAGCCCAAAGAAAGGGGAATGACAGCCCAAAGAAAGCCCAAAGAAAGCCCAAAGAAAGGGGAAAGAAAGGGGAAAGAAAGCCCAAAGAAAGGGGAAAGAAAGGGGAAAGAAAGCCCAAAGAAAGCCCAAAGAAAGTGGAAAGAAAGGGGAAAGAAAGCCCAAAGGAAGCCCAAAGAAAGCACAAGGAAAGCCCAAAGAAAGGGGAAAGAAAGCCCAAAGAAAGGGGAATGACAGCCCAAAGAAAGGGGAAAGAAAGCCAAAAGAAAGGGGAAAGAAAGCCCAAAAAAAGGGGAAAGAAAGCCCAAAGAAAGTGGAAAGAAAGCCCAAAGAAAGGGGAAAGAAAGCCCAAAGAAAGCACAAAGAAAGCCCAAGGAAAGCCCAAAGAAAGGGTAAAGAAAGCCAAAAGAAAGGGGAAAGAAAGCCCAAAGAAATCCCAAAGAAAGCTCACAGAAAGGGGAAAGAAAGCCCAAAGAAAGGGGAAGGAAAGACCAAAGAAAGCCCAAAGAAAGCCCAAAGAAATCCCAAATAAAGGGGAAAGAAAGGGGAAAGAAAGCCTAAAGAAAGGGGATAGAAAGCAAAAAAGAGAGCCCAAGGAAAGGGGAAAGAAAGGGGAAAGAAAGCCCAAAGAAAGGGGAAAGAAAGCCCAAAGAAAGGGGAAAGAAAGCCCAAAGAAAGGGGAAAGAAAGGGGAAAGAAAGCCAAAATAAAGGGGAAAGAAAGCCCAAAGAAAGGGGAAAGAAAGCCCAAAGAAAGGGGAAAGAAAGCCCAAAGAAAGCCCAAAGAAAGGGGAAAGAAAGCCCAAAGAAACCCCAAAGAAAGGGGAAAGAAAGCCCAAAGAAAGGGGAAAGAAAGGGGAAAGAAAGCCCAAAGAAAGCCCAAGGAAAGCCCAAAGAAAGGGGAAAGAAAGCCCAAAGAAAGGGGAATGACAGCCCAAAGAAAGCGGAAAGAAAGCCCAAAGAAAGGGGAAAGAAAGCCCAAAGAAAGCCCAAAGAAAGCCCAAAGAAAGGGGAAAGAAAGCCCAAAGAAAGGGGAAAGAAAGCCCAAAGAAAGCCCAAAGAAAGCCCAAAGAAAATGGAAAGAAAGGGGAAAGAAAGCACAAAGAAAGCCCAAAGAAAGCCCAAGGAAAGCCAAAAGAAAGGGGAAAGAAAGCCCAAAGAAAGGGGAAAGAAAGCCCAAAGAAAGCCCAAAGCAAGTCCAAAGAAAGCCCACAGAAAGGGGAAAGAAAGCCCAAAGAAAGGGGAAAGAAAGCCCAAAGAAAGCCCAAAGAAAGCGCAAAGAAAGCCCAAAGAAAGAGGAAAGAAAGGGGAAAAAAAGCCCAAAGAAAGTGGAGAGAAAGCCCAAAGAAAGCCCAAAGAAAGGGGAAAGAAAGCCCAAAGAAAGCCCAAAGAAAGGGTAAAGAAAGCCCAAAGTAAGGGGAAAGAAAGTCCAAAGAAAGGGGAAAGAAAGGGGAAAGAAAGCCAAAAGAAAGGGGAAAGAAAGCCCAAAGAAAGCCCAAAGAAAGGTTAAAGAAAGCCCAAAGAAACCCCAAAGAAAGGGGAAAGAAAGACCAAAGAAACCCCAAAGAAAGGGGAAAGAAAGCACAAAGAATCCCAAAGAAAGGGGAAATAAATCCCAAAGAAAGGGGAAAGAAAGCCCAAAGAAAGGGGGAAGAAAGCCCAAAGAAAGCCCAAAGAAAGGGGAAAGAAAGCCCAAAGAAAGCCCAAAGAAAGGGGAAAGAAAGCCCAAAGAAAGGGGAAAGAAAGCCCAAAGAAAGGGGAAAGAAAGCCCAAAGAAAGGGGAAAGACAGCCCAAAGAAAGCCCAAAGAAAGGGGAAAGAAAGGGGAAAGAAAGCCCAAAGAAAGCGGAAAGAAAGCCCAAAGAAAGGGGAAAGAAAGCCCAAAGAAAGGGGAAAGAAAGCCCAAAGAAAGGGGAAAGAAAGGGGAAAGAAAGCCCAAAGAAAGCCCAAGGAAAGCCCAAAGAAAGCCCAAAGAAAAGGGAAAGAAAGCCCAAAGAAAGGGGAAAGAAAGCCCAAAGAAAGGGGAATGACAGCCCAAAGAAAGGGGAAAGAAAGCCCAAAGAAAGGGGAAAGAAAGCCCAAAGAAGGGGGAAAGAAAGCCCAAAGAAAGCCCAAAGAAAGCCCAAAGAAAGTGGAAAGAAGGGGAAAGAAAACCCAAAGAAAGCCCAAGGAAAGCCCAAAGAAAGGGGAAAGAAAGCCCAAAGAAAGGGGAAAGAAAGCCCAAAGAAAGCCCAAAGAAAGCCCGAAGAAAGCCCAAAGAAAGCCCACAGAAAGGGGAAAGAAAGCCCAAAGAAAGGGGAAAGAAAGCCCAAAGAAAGCCCAAAGAAAGCCCAAAGAAAGCCCAAAGAAAGCCCAAAGAAAGCCCAAAGAAAGCCCAAAGAAAGCCCAAAGAAAGGGAAAGAAAGGGGAAAGAAAGCCCAAAGAAATTGGAGAGAAAGCCCAAAGAAAGCCCAGAGAAAGGGGAAAGAAAGCCCAAAGAAAGCCAAAGAAACGGGAAAGAAAGGGGAAAGAAAGCACAAAGAAAGGGGAAAGAAAGCCCAAAGAAAGCCTAAAGAAAGGGTAAAGAAAGCCCAAAGAAAGGGTAAAGAAAGCCCAAAGAAAGGGGAAAGAAAGCCCAAAGAAAGGGGAAAGAAAGCCAAAAGAAAGGGGAAAGAAAGGGGAAAGAAAGCCCAAAGAAAGCCCAAAGAAAGGGGAAAGAAAGCCCAAAGAAACCCCAAAGAAAGGGGAAAGAAAGCCCAAAGAAAGCCCAAAGAAAGGGGGAAATAAAGCCCAATGAAAGGGAAAAGAAAGCCCAAAGAAAGGGGGAGGAAAGCCCAAAGAAAGCCCAAAGAAAGGGGAAATAAAGCGCAAAGAAAGCCCACAGAAAGGGGAAAGAAAGCCCAAAGAAAGGGGAAAGAAAGCCCAAAGAAAGGGGAAAGAAAGCCAAAGAAAGGGGAAAGACAGCCCAAAGAAAGCCAAAGAAAGGGGAAAGAAAGCCCAAAGAAAGGGGAAAGAAAGCTCAAAGAAAGCCCAAAGAAAGGGGAAAGAAAGCCCAAAGAAAGGGGAAAGAAAGCCAAAGAAAGGGGAAAGAAAGCCCAAAGAAAGGGGAAAGAAAGCCCAGAGAAAGCCCAAAGAAAGCCCAAAGAAAGCCCAAAGAAAAGGGAAAGAAAGCCCAAAGAAAGGGGAAAGAAAGCCCAAAGAAAGGGGAATGACAGCCCAAAGAAAGGGGAAAGAAAGCCCAAAGAAAGGGGAAAGAAAGCCCAAAGAAAGGGGAAAGAAAGCCCAAAGAAAGGGGGAAAGAAAGCCCAAAGAAAGCCCAAAGAAAGTGGAAAGAAAGGGGAAAGAAAACCCAAAGAAATCCCAAGGAAAGCCCAAGGAAAGCCCAAAGAAAGGGTAAAGAAACCCCAAAGAAAGGGGAAAGAAAGCCCAAAGAAAGCCCAAAGAAAGCCCAAAGAAAGCCCACAGAAAGGGGAAAGAAAGCCCAAAGAAAGGGGAAAGAAAGCCCAAAGAAAGCCCAAAGAAAGCCCAAAGAAAGCCCAAATAAAGCCCAAAGAAAGCCCAAAGAAAGCCAAAGAAAGCCCAAACAAAGCCCAAAGAAAGCCCAAAGAAAGGGGAAAGAAAGCCCAAAGAAAGGGGAATGACAGCCCTGAGAAAGCGCAAAGAAAGCCCAAAGAAAGCCCAAAGAAAGCCCAAAGAAAGGGGAAAGAAAGGGGAAAGAAAGCCTAAAGAAAGGGGAAAGAAAGGGGAAAGAAAGCCCAAAGAAAGCCCAAAGAAAGCCCAAAGAAAGTGGAAAGAAAGGGGAAAGAAAGCCCAAAGAAAGCCCAAAGAAAGCCCAAGGAAAGCCCAAAGAAAGGGGAAAGAAAGCCCAAAGAAAGGGGAATGACAGCCCAAAGAAAGGGGAAAGAAAGCCCAAAGAAAGGGGAAAGAAAGCCCAAAGAAGGGGGAGAGAAAGCCCAAAGAAAGGGGAAAGAAAGCCCAAGAAAGCCCAAAGAAAGCACAAAGAAAGTGGAAAGAAAGGGAAAGAAAGCCCAAAGAAAGGGGAAAGAAAGCCCAAAGAAAGGGGAAAGAAAGCCCAAAGAAAGCCCAAATAAAGCCCAAAGAAAGCCCAAAGAAAGCCCAAAGAAAGCCCAAAGAAAGCCCAAAGAAAGGGGAAAGAAAGCCCAAAGAAAGGGGAATGACAGCCCAAAGAAAGCCAAAGAAAGCCCAAAGAAAGGGGAAAGAAAGGGGAAAGAAAGCCCAAAGAAAGGGGAAAGAAAGGGGAAAGAAAGCCCAAAGAAAGCACAAAGAAAGCCCAAAGAAAGTGGAAAGAAAGGGGAAAGAAAGCCCAAAGGAAGCCCAAAGAAAGCCCAAGGAAAGCCCAAAGAAAGGGGAAAGAAAGCCCAAAGAAAGGGGAATGACAGCCCAAAGAAAGGGGAAAGAAAGCCCAAAGAAAGGGGAAAGAAAGCCCAAAAAAAGGGGAAAGAAAGCCCAAAGAAAGGGGAAAGAAAGCCCAAAGAAAGCCCAAAGAAAGGGGAAAGAAAGCCCAAAGAAAGCACAAAGAAAGCCCAAGGAAAGCCCAAAGAAAGGGGAAAGAAAGCCAAAAGAAAGGGAAAGAAAGCCCAAAGAAATCCCAAAGAAAGCTCACAGAAAGGGGAAAGAAAGGCCAAAGAAAGGGGAAGGAAAGACCAAAGAAAGCCCAAAGAAAGCCCAAAGAAAGCCCAAATAAAGGGGAAAGAAAGGGGAAAGAAAGCCCAAAGAAAGGGGAAAGAAAGCAAAAAAGAGAGCCCAAGGAAAGGGGAAAGAAAGGGGAAAGAAAGCCCAAAGAAAGGGGAAAGAAAGCCCAAAGAAAGGGGAAAGAAAGCCCAAAGAAAGGGGAAAGAAAGGGGAATGAAAGCCAAAAGAAAGGGGAAAGAAAGCCCAAAGAAAGCCCAAAGAAAGCCCAAAGAAAGGGGAAAGAAAGCCCAAAGAAACCCCAAAGAAAGGGGAAAGAAAGCCCAAAGAAACCCCAAAGAAAGGGGAAAGAAAGCCCAAAGAAAGGGGAAAGAAAGGGGAAAGAAAGCCCAAAGAAAGCCCAAGGAAAGCCCAAAGAAAGGGGAAAGAAAGCCCAAAGAAAGGGGAATGACAGCCCAAAGAAAGGGGAAAGAAAGCCCAAAGAAAGGGGAAAGAAAGCCCAAAGAAAGCCCAAAGAAAGCCCAAAGAAAGGGGAAAGAAAGCCCAAAGAAAGGGGAAAGAAAGCCCAAAGAAAGCCCAAGAAAGCCCAAAGAAAATGGAAAGAAAGGGGAAAGAAAGCACAAAGAAAGCCCAAAGAAAGCCCAAGGAAAGCCAAAAGAAAGGGGAAAGAAAGCCCAAAGAAAGCGGAAAGAAAGCCCAAAGAAAGCCCAAAGAAAGTCCAAAGAAAGCCCACAGAAAGGGGAAAGAAAGCCCAAAGAAAGGGGAAAGAAAGCCCAAAGAAAGCCCAAAGAAAGCGCAAAGAAAGCCCAAAGAAAGAGGAAAGAAAGGGGAAAGAAAGCCCAAAGAAAGTGGAGAGAAAGCCCAAAGAAAGCCCAAAGAAAGGAGAAAGAAAGAAAAAAGAAAGCCCAAATAAAGGGTAAAGAAAGCCCAAAGTAAGGGGAAAGAAAATTCCAAAGAAAGGGGAAAGAAAGGGGAAAGAAAGCCAAAAGAAAGGGGAAAGAAAGGGGAAAGAAAGCCCAAAGAAAGGAGAAAAGAAAGCCCAAAGAAACCCCAAAGAAAGGGGAAAGAAAGACCAAAGAAACCCCAAAGAAAGGGGAAAGAAAGCACAAAGAAAGCCCAAAGAAAGGGGAAATAAAGCCAAAGAAAGGGGAAAGAAAGCCAAAGAAAGGCGGAAGAAAGCCCAAAGAAAGCCCAAAGAAAGGGGAAAGAAAGCGCAAAGAAAGCCCACAGAAAGGGGAAAGAAAGCCCAAAGAAAGGGGAAAGAAAGCCCAAAGAAAGGGGAAAGAAAGCCCAAAGAAAGGGGGAAAGACAGCCCAAAGAAAGCCCAAAGAAAGGGGAAAGAAAGCCCAAAGAAAGGGGAAAGAAAGCCCAAAGAAAGGGGAAAGAAAGCCCAAAGAAAGGGGAAAGAAAGGGGAAAGAAAGCCCAAAGAAAGCCCAAGGAAAGCCCAAAGAAAGCCCAAAGAAAAGGGAAAGAAAGCCCAAAGAAAGGGGAAAGAAAGCCCAAAGAAAGGGGGAATGACAGCCCAAAGAAAGGGGAAAGAAAGCCCAAAGAAAGGGGAAAGAAAGCCCAAAGAAAGGGGAAAGAAAGCCCAAAGAAAGCCCAAAGAAAGCCCAAAGAAAGTGGAAAGAAGGGGAAAGAAAACCCAAAGAAAGCCCAAAGAAAGCCCAAGGAAAGCCCAAAGAAAGGGGAAAGAAAGCCCAAAGAAAGGGGAAAGAAAGCCCAAAGAAAGCCCAAAGAAAGCCCAAAGAAAGCCCAAAGAAAGCCCACAGAAAGGGGAAAGAAAGCCCAAAGAAAGGGGAAAGAAAGCCCAAAGAAAGCCCAAAGAAAGCCCAAAGAAAGCCCAAATAAAGCCCAAAGAAAGCCCAAAGAAAGCCCAAAGAAAGCCCAAAGAAAGGGGAAAGAAAGCCCAAAGAAAGGGGAATGACAGCCCAAAGAAAGCGCAAAGAAAGCCCAAAGAAAGCCCAAAGAAAGCCAAAAGAAAGGGGAAAGAAAGGGGAAAGAAAGCCCAAAGAAAGGGGAAAGAAAGGGGAAAGAAAGCCCAAAGAAAGCCCAAAGAAAGTGGAAAGAAAGGGGAAAGAAAGCCCAAAGAAAGCCCAAAGAAAGCCCAAGGAAAGCCCAAAGAAATGGGAATGAAAGCCCAAAGAAAGGGGAATGACAGCCCAAAGAAAGGGGAAAGAAAGCCCAAGAAAGCCCAAAGAAAGCCCAAAGAAAGTGGAAAGAAAGCCCAAAGAAAGCCCAAAGAAAGCCCAAAGAAAGGGGAAAGAAAGCCCAAAGAAAGGGGAAAGAAAGCCCAAAGAAAGCCCAAAGAAAGCCCAAAGAAAGCCCAAATAAAGCCCAAAGAAAGCCCAAAGAAAGCCCACAGAAAGCCCAAGGAAAGCCCAAAGAAAGGGGAAAGAAAGCCCAAAGAAAGGGGAATGACAGCCCAAAGAAAGCCCAAAGAAAGCCCAAAGAAAGCCCAAAGAAAGGGGAAAGAAAGCCCAAGAAAGTGGAAAGAAAGCCCAAAGAAAGGGGAATGACAGCCCAAAGAAAGGGGAAAGAAAGCCCAAAGAAAGCCCAAAGAAAGCCCAAAGAAAGGGCAAGGAAAGCCCAAAGAAAGGGGAAAGAAAGCCTAAAGAAATGGGAAAGAAAGCCCAAATAAAGGGGAATGACAGCCCAAAGAAAGGGGAAAGAAAGCCCAAAGAAAGGGGAAAGAAAGCCCAAAGAAAGGGGAAAGAAAACCCAAAGAAAGGGGAAAGAAAGCCCAAAGAAAGCCCAAAGAAAGCCCAAAGAAAGTGGAAAGAAAGGGGAAAGAAAGCCCAAAGAAAGCCCAAGGAAAGCCCAAAGAAAGGGGAAAGAAAGCCCAAAGAAAGGGGAATGACAGCCCAAAGAAAGGGGAAAGAAAGCCCGAAGAAAGGGGAAAGAAAGCCCAAAAAAATCGGAAAGAAAGCCCAAAGAAAGGGGAAAGAAAGCCCAAAGGAAGGGGAAAGAAAGCCCAAAGAAAGGGGAAAGAAAGCCCAAAGAAAGCCCAAAGAAAGCCCAAAGAAAATGGAAAGAAAGGGGAAAGAAAGCCCAAAGGAAGCCCAAAGAAAGCCCAAGGAAAGCCAAAAGAAAGGGGAAAGAAAGCCCAAAGAAAGCCCAAAGAAAGGGTAAAGAAAGCCCAAAGTAAGGGGAAAGAAAGCCCAAAGAAAGGGGAAAGAAAGCCCAAAGAAAGCCCAAAGAAAGCCCAAAGAAAGCCCAAAGAAAGCCCAAAGAAAGCCCAAAGAAAGGGGAAAGAAAGGGGAAAGAAAGCCCAAAGAAAGTGGAGAGAAAGCCCAAAGAAAGCCCAAAGAAAGGGGAAAGAAAGCCCAAAGAAAGCCCAAAGAAACGGGAAAGAAAGGGGAAAGAAAGCCCAAAGAAAGGGGAAAGACAGCCCAAAGAAAGCCCAAAGAAAGGGTAAAGAAAGCCCAAAGAAAGGGTAAAGAAAGCCCAAAGAAAGGGGAAAGAAAGCCCAAAGAAAGGGGAAAGAAAGCCAAAAGAAAGGGGAAAGAAAGGGGAAAGAAAGCCCAAAGAATCCCCAAAGAAAGGGGAAAGAAAGCCCAAAGAAACCCCAAAGAAAGGGGAAAGAAAGCCCAAAGAAAGCCCAAAGAAAGGGGAAATAAAGCCCAATGAAAGGGGAAAGAAAGCCCAAAGAAAGGGGGAGGAAAGCCCAAAGAAATCCCAAAGAAAGGGGAAATAAAGCGCAAAGAAAGCCCACAGAAAGGAGAAAGAAAGCCCAAAGAAAGGGGAAAGAAAGCCTAAAGAATTGGGAAAGAAAGCCCAAAGAAAGGGGAAAGACAGCCCAAAGAAAGCCCAAAGAAAGGGGAAAGAAAGCCCAAAGAAAGGGGAAAGAAAGCTCAAAGAAAGCCCAAAGAAAGGGGAAAGAAATCCCAAAGAAAGGGGAAAGAAAGCCCAAAGAAAGGGGAAAGAAAGCCCAAAGAAAGGGGAAAGAAAGCCCAGAGAAAGCCCAAAGAAAGCCCAAAGAAAGCCCAAAGAAAAGGGAAAGAAAGCCCAAAGAAAGGGGAAAGAAATCCCAAAGAAAGGGGAATGACAGCCCAAAGAAAGGGGAAAGAAAGCCCAAAGAAAGGGGAAAGAAAGCCCAAAGAAAGGGGAAAGAAAGCCCAAAGAAAGCCCAAAGAAAGCCCAAAGAAAGTGGAAAGAAAGGGGAAAGAAAACTCAAAGAAAGCCCAAGGAAAGCCCAAGGAAAGCCCAAAGAAAGGGGAAAGAAACCCCAAAGAAAGGGGAAAGAAAGCCCAAAGAAAGCCCAAAGAAAGCCCACAGAAAGGGGAAAGAAAGCCCAAAGAAAGGGGAAAGAAAGCCCAAAGAAAGCCCAAAGAAAGCCCAAATAAAGCACAAAGAAAGCCCAAAGAAAGCCCAAAGAAAGCCCAAACAAAGCCCAAAGAAATCTCAAAGAAAGGGGAAAGAAAGCCCAAAGAAAGGGGAATGACAGCCCTAAGAAAGCGCAACGAAAGCCCAAAGAAAGCCCAAAGAAAGCCCAAAGAAAGGGAAAAGAAAGGGGAAAGAAAGCCCAAAGAAAGGGGAAAGAAAGGGGAAAGAAAGCCCAAAGAAAGCCCAAAGAAAGAACAAAGAAAGTGGAAAGAAACGGGAAAGAAAGCCCAAAGAAAGCCCAAAGAAAGCCCAAGGAAAGCCCAAAGAAAGGGGAAAGAAAGCCCAAAGAAAGGGGAATGACAGCCCAAAGAAAGGGGAAAGAAAGCCCAAAGAAAGGGGAAAGAAAGCCCAAAGAAAGGGGAGAGAAAGCCCAAAGAAAGGGGAAAGAAAGCCCAAGAAAGCCCAAAGAAAGCCCAAAGAAAGTGGAAAGAAAGGGGAAAGAAAGCCCAAAGAAAGCCCAAAGAAAGGGGAAAGAAAGCCCAAAGAAAGGGGAAAGAAAGCCCAAAGAAAGCCCAAATAAAGCCCAATGAAAGCCCAAAGAAAGCCCAAAGAAAGCCCAAAGAAAGGGGAAAGAAAGCCCAAAGAAAGGGGAATGACAGCCCAAAGAAAGCCCAAAGAAAGCCCAAAGAAAGCCCAAAGAAAGGGGAAAGAAAGGGGAAAGAAAGCCCAAAGAAAGGGGAAAGAAAGGGGAAAGAAAGCCCAAAGAAAGCCCAAAGAAATCCCAAAGAAAGTGGAAAGAAAGGGGAAAGAAAGCCCAAAGGAAGCCAAAAGAAAGCCCAAGGAAAGCCCAAAGAAAGGGGAAAGAAAGCCCAAAGAAAGGGGAATGACAGCCCAAAGAAAGGGGAAAGAAAGCCCAAAGAAAGGGGAAAGAAAGCCCAAAGAAAGGGGAAAGAAAGCCCAAAGAAAGCCCAAAGAAAGCCCAAAGAAAGGGGAAAGAAAGCCCAAAGAAAGCACAAAGAAAGCCCAAGGAAAGCCCAAAGAAAGGGGAAAGAAAGCCAAAAGAAAGGGGAAAGAAAGCCCAAAGAAATCCCAAAGAAAGCTCACAGAAAGGGGAAAGAAAGCCCAAAGAAAGCCCAAAGAAAGCCCAAAGAAAGCCCAAATAAAGGGGAAAGAAAGGGGAAAGAAAGCCCAAAGAAAGGGGAAAGAAAGGGGAAAGAAAGCCAAAAGAAAGGAGAAAGAAAGCCCAAAGAAAGCCCAAAGAAAGCCCAAAGAAAGGGGAAAGAAAGCCGAAAGAAATCCCAAAGAAAGGGGAAAGAAAGCCCAAAGAAACCCCAAAGAAAGGGGAAAGAAAGCCCAAAGAAAGGGGAAAGAAAGGGGAAAGAAAGCCCAAAGAAAGCCCAAGGAAAGCCCAAAGAAAGGGGAAAGAAAGCCCAAAGAAAGGGGAATGACAGCCCAAAGAAAGGGGAAAGAAAGCCCAAAGAAAGGTTAAAGAAAGCCCAAAGAAAGCCCAAAGAAAGCCCAAAGAAAGGGGAAAGAAAGCCCAAAGAAAGGGGAAAGAAAGCCCAAAGAAAGCCCAAAGAAAGCCCAAAGAAAATGGAAAGAAAGGGGCAAGAAAGCACAAAGAAAGCCCAAAGAAAGCCCAAGGAAAGCCAAAAGAAAGGGGAAAGAAAGCCCAAAGAAAGGGGAAAGAAAGCTCAAAGAAAGCCCAAAGAAACTCCAAAGAAAGCCCACAGAAAGGGGAAAGAAAGCCCAAAGAAAGGGGAAAGAAAGCCCAAAGAAAGCCCAAAGAAAGCGCAAAGAAAGCCCAAAGAAAGAGGAAAGAAAGGGGAAAGAAAGCCCAAAGAAAGTGGAGAGAAAGCCCAAAGAAAGCCCAAAGAAAGGGGAAAGAAAGCCCAAAGTAAGGGGAAAGAAAGTCCAAAGAAAGGGGAAAGAAAGGGGAAAGAAAGCCAAAAGAAAGGGGAAAGAAAGGGGAAAGAAAGCCCAAAGAAAGCCCAAAGAAAGGGGAAAGAAAGCCCAAAGAAACCCCAAAGAAAGGGGAAAGAAAGACCAAAGAAACCCCAAAGAAAGGGGAAAGAAAGCACAAAGAAAGCCCAAAGAAAGGGGAAATAAAGCCCAAAGAAAGGGGAAAGAAAGACCAAAGAAAGGGGGAAGAAAGCCCAAAGAAAGCCCAAAGAAAGGGGAAAGAAAGCCCAAAGAAAGCCCAAAGAAAGGGGAAAGAAAGCCCAAAGAAAGGGGAAAGAAAGCCCAAAGAAAGGGGAAATAAAGCCCAAAGAAAGGGGAAAGACAGCCCAAAGAAAGCCCAAAGAAAGGGGAAAGAAAGCTCAAAGAAAGCCCAAAGAAAGGGGAAAGAAAGCCCAAAGAAAGGGGAAAGAAAGCCCAAAGAAAGGGGAAAGAAAGGGGAAAGAAAGCCCAAAGAAAGCCCAAGGAAAGCCCAAAGAAAGCCCAAAGAAAAGGGAAAGAAAGCCCAAAGAAAGGGGAAAGAAAGCCCAAAGAAAGGGGAATGACAGCCCAAAGAAAGGGGAAAGAAAGCCCAAAGAAAGGGGAAAGAAAGCCCAAAGAAAGGGGAAAGAAAGCCAAAGAAAGCCCAAAGAAAGCCCAAAGAAAGTGGAAAGAAGGGGAAAGAAAACCCAAAGAAAGCCCAAAGAAAGCCCAAACAAAGCCCAAAGAAAGCCAAAGAAAGCCCACAGAAAGGGGAAAGAAAGCCCAAAGAAAGGGGAAAGAAAGCCCAAAGAAAGCCCAAAGAAAGCCCAAAGAAAGCCCAAAGAAAGCCCAAATAAAGCCCAAAGAAGGCCCAAAGAAAGCCCAAAGAAAGCCCAAAGAAAGGGGAAAGAAAGCCCAAAGAAAGGGGAATGACAGCCCAAAGAAAGCGCAAAGAAAGCCCAAAGAAAGCCCAAAGAAAGCCAAAAGAAAGGGGAAAGAAAGGGGAAAGAAAGCCCAAAGAAAGGGGAAAGAAAAGGGAAAGAAAGCCCAAAGAAAGCCCAAAGAAAGTGGAAAGAAAGGGAAAGAAAGCCCAAAGAAAGCCCAAAGAAAGCCCAAGGAAAGCCCAAAGAAAGGGGAAAGAAAGCCCAAAGAAAGGGGAATGACAGCCCAAAGAAAGGGAAAGAAAGCCAAGAAAGCCCAAAGAAAGCCCAAAGAAAGTGGAAAGAAAGGGGAAAGAAAGCCAAAGGAAGCCCAGAGAAAGGGGAAAGAAAGCCCAAAGAAAGGGGAAAGAAAGCCCAAAGAAAGCCCAAAGAAAGCCCAAGAAAGCCCAAATAAAGCCCAAAGAAAGCCCAAGAAAGCCCACAGAAATCCCAAAGAAAGCCCAAAGAAAGGGGAAAGAAAGCCCAAAGAAAGGGGAATGACAGCCCAAAGAAAGCCCAAAGAAAGCCCAAAGAAAGCCCAAAAGAAAGGGAAAGAAAGCCCAAAGAAAGGTGAAAGAAAGCCAAAGAAAGGGGAAATATTGACAGCCCAAAGAAAGCCCAAAGAAAGCCCAAAGAGAAAGCCCAAAGAAAGGGAAAGAAAGCCAAAGAAAGGTGAAAGAAAGCCCAAAGAAAGGGGAATGACAGCCCTAAGAAAGCGCAAAGAAAGCGCAAAGAAAGCCCAAAGAAAGCCCAAAGAAGGGGAAAGAAAGGGGAAAGAAAGCCCAAAGAAAGCCCAAAGAAAGTGGAAAGAAAGGGGAAAGAAAGCCCAAAGAAAGCCCAAAGAAAGCCCAAGGAAAGCCAAAGAAAGGGGAAAGAAAGCCCAAACAAAGGGGAATGACAGCCCAAAGAAAGGGGAAAGAAAGCCCAAAGAAAGGGGAAAGAAAGCCCAAAGAAAGGGGAAAGAAAGCCCAAAGAAAGGGGAAAGAAAGCCCAAGAAAGCCCAAAGAAAGCCCAAAGAAAGTGGAAAGAAAGCACAAGAAAGCCCAAGGAAAGCCCAAAGAAAGGGGAAAGAAAGCCCAAAGAAAGGGAAAGAAAGCCCAAAGAAATCCCAAAGAAAGCCAAAGAAAGCTCACAGAAAGGGGAAAGAAAGCCCAAAGAAAGGGGAAAGAAAGACCAAAGAAAGCCAAAGAAAGGGGAAAAAAAGGGGAAAGAAAGCCCAAAGAAAGGGGAAAGAAAGCAAAAAAGAGAGCCCAAGGAAAGGGAAAGAAAGGGGAAAGAAAGCCCAAAGAAAGGGGAAAGAAAGCCCAAAGAAAGGGGAAAGAAAGCCCAAAGAAAGGGGAAAGAAAGGGGAAAGAAAGCCCAAAGAAAGGGGAAAGAAAGGGGAAAGAAAGCCAAAGAAAGCCCAAGAAAGGGAAAGAAAGCCCAAAGAAACCCCAAAGAAAGGGGAAAGAAAGCCCAAAGAAACCCCAAAGAAAGGGAAAGAAAGCCCAAAGAAAGGGGAAAGAAAGCCCAAAGAAAGGGGAAGAAAGCCCAAAGAAAGCCCAAAGAAAGCCCAAAGAAAGGGAAATAAAGCCCAAAGAATTGGGAAAGAAAGCCCAAAGAGAGCCCAAAGAAAGCCCCAAAGAAAATGGAAAGAAAGGGGAAAGAAAGCACAAAGAAAGCCCAAAGAAAGCCCAAAAGAAAGCCAAAAGAAAGGGGAAAGAAAGCCAAAGAAAGGGGAAAGAAAGCCAAAGAAAGCCCAAAGAAAGTCCAAAGAAAGCCCACAGAAAGGGGAAAGAAAGCCCAAAGAAAGGGGAAAGAAAGCCCAAAGAAAGCCCAAAGAAAGCCCAAAGAAAGCCCAAAGAAAGCCCAAAGAAAGGGGAAAGAAAGGGAAAGAAAGCCAAAGAAAGTGGAGAGAAAGCCCAAAGAAAGCCCAAAGAAAGGGGAAAGAAAGCCCAAAGAAAGCCCAAAGAAACGGGAAAGAAAGGGAAAGAAAGCTCAAGAAAGGGGAAAGAAAGCCCAAAGAAAGCCCAAAGAAAGGGTAAAGAAAGCCCAAAGAAAGGGGAAAGAAAGTTCAAAGAAAGGGGAAAGAAAGGGGAAAGAAAGCCAAAAGAAAGAGGAAAGAAAGGGAAAGAAAGCCAAAGAAAGGGGAAAGAAAGCCCAAAGAACCCCAAAGAAAGGGGAAAGAAAGCCCAAAGAAACCCCAAAGAAAGGGGAAAGAAAGCACAAAGAAAGCCCAAAGAAAGGGGAAATAAAGCCCAAAGAAAGGGGAAAGAAAGCCCAAAGAATGGGGAAGAAAGCCCAAAGAAAGCCCAAAGAAAGGGGAAAGAAAGCGCAAAGAAAGCCCACAGAAAGGGGAAAGAAAGCCCAAAGAAAGGGGAAAGAAAGCCCAAAGAAAGGGAAAGACAGCCCAAAGAAAGCCCAAAGAAAGGGGAAAGAAAGCCCAAAGAAAGGGGAAAGAAAGCTCAAAGAAAGCCCAAAGAAAGGGGAAAGAAAGCCCAAAGAAAGTGGAAAGAAAGGGAAAGAAAGCCCAAAGAAAGCCCAAGGAAAGCCCAAAGAAAGGGGAAAGAAAGCCCAAAGAAAGGGGAAAGAAAGCCCAAAGAAAGGGGAAAGAAAGCCCAAAGAAAGGGGAAAGAAAGCCCAAAGAAAGCCCAAAGAAAGCCCAAAGAAAATGGAAAGAAAGGGGAAAGAAGCCCAAAGGAAGCCCAAAGAAAGCCCAAGGAAAGCCAAAAGAAAGGGGAAAGAAAGCCCAAAGAAAGGGGAAAGAAAGCCCAAAGAAAGCCCAAAGAAAGTCCAAAGAAAGCCCACAGAAAGGGGAAAGAAAGCACAAAGAAAGGGGAAAGAAAGCCCAAAGAAAGCCCAAAGAAAGCCCAAAGAAAGCCCAAAGAAAGGGGAAAGAAAGGGGAAAGAAAGCCCAAAGAAAGCCCAAAGAAAGAGGAAAGAAAGCCCAAAGAAACCCAAAGAAAGGGGAAAGAAAGCCCAAAGAAAGCCCAAAGAAAGGGGAAATAAAGCCCAATGAAAGGGGAAAGAAAGCCCAAAGAAAGGGGAGGAAAGCCCAAAGAAATCCCAAAGAAAGGGGAAATAAAGCGCAAAGAAAGCCCACAGAAAGGAGAAAGAAAGCCCAAAGAAAGGGGAAAGAAAGCCCAAGAAAGGGGAAAGAAAGCACAAAGAAAGGGGAAAGACAGCCCAAAGAAAGCCCAAAGAAAGGGGAAAGAAGCCCAAAGAAAGGGGAAAGAAAGCCCAAAGAAAGGGGAAAGAAAGCCCAAAGAAAGGGGAAAGAAAGCCCAGAGAAAGCCCAAGAAAGCCCAAAGAAAAGGGAAAGAAAGAGCAAAGAAAGGGGAAAGAAATCCCAAAGAAAGGGGAATGACAGCCCAAAGAAAGGGGAAAGAAAGCCAAAGAAAGGGGAAAGAAAGCCCAAAGAAAGGGGAAAGAAAGCCCAAAGAAAGCCCAAAGAAAGCCCAAAGAAAGCCCACAGAAAGGGGAAAGAAAGCCCAAAGAAAGGGGAAAGAAAGCCAAAGAAAGCCAAAGAAAGCCCAAAGAAAGCCCAAATAAAGCCAAAGAAAGCCCAAAGAAAGCCCAAACAAAGCCCAAAGAAAGCTCAAAGAAAGGGGAAAGAAAGCCCAAAGAAAGGGGAAAGACAGGGGAAAGAAAGCCCAAAGAAAGCCCAAAGAAAGAACAAAGAAAGTGGAAAGAAAGGGGAAAGAAAGCCCAAAGAAAGCCCAAAGAAAGCCCAAGGAAAGCCCAAAGAAAGGGGAAAGAAAGCCCAAAGAAAGGGGAATGACAGCCCAAAGAAAGGGGAAAGAAAGCCCAAAGAAAGGGGAAAGAAAGCCCAAAGAAAGGGGAGAGAAAGCCCAAAGAAAGGGGAAAGAAAGCCCAAGAAAGCCCAAAGAAAGCCCAAAGAAAGTGGAAAGAAAGGGGAAAGAAAGCCCAAAGAAAGCCCAAAGAAAGGGGAAAGAAAGCCCAAAGAAAGGGGAAAGAAAGCCCAAAGAAAGCCCAAATAAAGCCCAATGAAAGCCCAAAGAAAGCCAAAGAAAGCCCAAAGAAAGCCCAAAGAAAGGGGAAAGAAAGCCCAAAGAAAGGGGAATGACAGCCCAAAGAAAGCGCAAAGAAAGCCCAAAGAAAGCCCAAAGAAAGCCCAAAGAAAGGGGAAAGAAAGGGGAAAGAAAGCCCAAAGAAAGGGGAAAGAAAGGGGAAAGAAAGCCCAAAGAAAGCCCAAAGAAAGCCCAAAGAAAAGTGGAAAGAAAGGGGAAAGAAAGCCCAAAGAAAGCCCAAAGAAAGCCCAAGGAAAGCCCAAAGAAAGGGGAAAGAAAGCCCAAAGAAAGGGGAATGACAGCCCAAAGAAAGGGGAAAGAAATCCCAAAGACAGGGGAAAGAAAGCCCAAAGAAAGGGTAAAGAAAGCCCAAAGAAAGCCCAAAGAAAGCCCAAAGAAAGCCCAAAGAAAGCCCAAAGAAAGCCCAAGAAAGGGGAAAGAAAGCCCAAAGAAAGCACAAAGAAAGCCCAAGGAAAGCCCAAAGAAAGGGGAAAGAAAGCCAAAAGAAAGGGGAAAGAAAGCCAAAGAAATCCCAAAGAAAGCTCACAGAAAGGGGAAAGAAAGCCCAAAGAAAGGGGAAGGAAAGACCAAAGAAAGCCCAAAGAAAGTCCAAAGAAAGCCCAAATAAAGGGGAAAGAAAGGGGAAAGAAAGCCCAAAGAAAGGGGAAAGAAAGGAAAAAAGAGAGCCCAAGGAAAGGGGAAAGAAAGGGGAAAGAAAGCCCAAAGAAAGGGGAAAGAAAGCCCAAAGAAAGGGGAAAGAAAGCCCAAAGAAAGGGGAAAGAAAGGGGAAAGAAATCCAAAAGAAAGGAGAAAGAAAGCCCAAAGAAAACCAAAGAAAGCCCAAAGAAAGGGGAAAGAAAGCCCAAAGAAACCCCAAAGAAAGGGGAAACAAAGCCCAAAGAAACCCCAAAGAAAGGGGAAAGAAAGCCCAAAGAAAGGGGAAAGAAAGGGGAAAGAAAGCCCAAAGAAAGCCCAAGGAAAGCCCAAAGAAAGGGGAAAGAAAGCCCAAAGAAAGGGGAATGACAGCCCAAAGAAGGGGAAAGAAAGCCCAAAGAAAGGGGAAAGAAAGCCCAAAGAAAGCCCAAAGAAAGCCCAAAGAAAGGGGAAAGAAAGCCCAAAGAAAGGGAAAGAAAGCCAAAAGAAAGCCCAAAGAAAGCCCAAAGAAAATGGAAAGAAAGGGGAAAGAAAGCCCAAAGAAAGCCCAAAGAAAGCCCAAGGAAAGCCCACAGAAAGGGGAAAGAAAGCCCAAAGAAAGGGGAAAGAAATCGCAATGAAAGCGCAAAGAAAGCCCAAAGAAGAGAAAGAAAGGGGAAAGAAAGCCCAAAGAAAGTGGAGAGAAAGCCCAAAGAAAGCCCAAAGAAAGGGGAAAGAAAGCCCAAAGAAAGCCCAAGAAAGGGTAAAGAAAGCCCAAAGTAAGGGGAAAGAAAGTCCAAAGAAAGGGGAAAGAAAGGGGAAAGAAAGCCAAAAGAAAGGGGAAAGAAAGGGGAAAGAAAGCCCAAAGAAAGCCCAAAGAAAGGGGAAAGAAAGCCCAAAGAAACCCCAAAGAAAGGGGAAAGAAAGCCCAAAGAAACCCCAAAGAAAGGGGAAAGAAAGCACAAAGAAAGCCCAAAGAAAGGGGAAATAAAGCCCAAAGAAAGGGGAAAGAAAGCCCAAAGAAAGGGGGAAGAAAGCCCAAAGAAAGCCCAAAGAAAGGGGAAAGAAAGCCCAAAGAAAGCCCAAAGAAAGGGAAAGAAAGCCCAAAGAAAGGGGAAAGAAAGCCCAAAGAAAGGGGAAAGAAAGCCCAAAGAAAGGGGAAAGACAGCCCAAAGAAAGCCCAAAGAAAGGGGAAAGAAAGCTCAAAGAAAGCCCAAAGAAAGGGGAAAGAAAGCCCAAAGAAAGGGGAAAGAATGCCCAAAGAAAGGGGAAAGAAAGCCCAAAGAAAGGGGAAAGAAAGGGGAAAGAAAGCCCAAAGAAAGCCCAAGGAAAGCCCAAAGAAAGCCCAAAGAAAAGGGAAAGAAAGCCCAAAGAAAGGGGAAAGAAAGCCCAAAGAAAGGGGAATGACAGCCCAAAGAAAGGGGAAAGAAAGCCCAAAGAAAGGGGAAAGAAAGCCCAAAGAAAGGGGAAAGAAAGCCCTAAGAAAGCCCAAAGAAAGCCCAAAGAAAGTGGAAAGAAGGGGAAAGAAAACCCAAAGAAAGCCCAAAGAAAGCCCAAGGAAAGCCCAAAGAAAGGGGAAAGAAAGCCCAAAGAAAGGGGAAAGAAAGCCGAAAGAAAGCCCAAAGAAAGCCCAAAGAAAGCCCAAAGAAAGCCCAAAGAAAGCCCACAGAAAGCCCAAGGAAAGCCCAAAGAAAGGGGAAAGAAAGCCCAAAGAAAGAAGAATGACAGCCCAAAGAAAGCCCAAAGAAAGCCCAAAGAAAGCCCAAAGAAAGGGGAAAGAAAGCCCAAAGAAAGGTGAAAGAAAGCCCAAAGAAAGGGGAATGACAGCCCAAAGAAAGCCCAAAGAAAGGGGAAAGAAAGCGCAAAGAAAGCCCAAAGAAAGGGGAAAGAAAGCCCAAAGAAAGGTGAAAGAAAGCCCAAAAAAAGGGGAATGACAGCCCTAAGAAAGCGCAAAGAAAGCCCAAAGAAAGCCCAAAGAAAGCCCAAAGAAAGGGGAAAGAAAGGGGAAAGAAAGTCCAAAGAAAGCCCAAAGAAAGCCCAAAGAAAGTGGAAAGAAAGGGGAAAGAAAGCCCAAAGAAAGCCCAAAGAAAGCCCAAGGAAAGCCCAAAGAAAGGGGAAAGAAAGCCCAAACAAAGGGGAATGACAGCCCAAAGAAAGGGGAAAGAAAGCCCAAAGAAAGGGGAAAGAAAGCCCAAAGAAAGGGGAAAGAAAGCCCAAGAAAGCCCAAAGAAAGCCCAAAGAAAGTGGAAAGAAAGCACAAAGAAAGCCCAAGGAAAGCCCAAAGAAAGGGGAAAGAAAGCCCAAAGAAAGGGGAAAGAAAGCCCAAAGAAATCCCAAAGAAAGCCCAAAGAAAGCTCACAGAAAGGGGAAAGAAAGCCCAAAGAAAGGGGAAAGAAAGACCAAAGAAAGCCCAAAGAAAGCCCAAAGAAAGCCCAAATAAAGGGGAAAGAAAGGGGAAAGAAAGCCCAAAGAAAGGGGAAAGAAAGCAAAAAAGAGAGCCCAAGGAAAGGGGAAAGAAAGGGGAAAGAAAGCCCAAAGAAAGGGGAAAGAAAGCCCAAAGAAAGGGGAAAGAAAGCCCAAAGAAAGGGGAAAGAAAGGGGAAAGAAAGCCAAAAGAAAGGGGAAAGAAAGGGGAAAGAAAGCCCAAAGAAAGCCCAAAGAAAGGGGAAAGAAAGCCCAAAGAAACCCCAAAGAAAGGGGAAAGAAAGCCCAAAGAAACCCCAAAGAAAGGGGAAAGAAAGCCCAAAGAAAGGGGAAAGAAAGGGGAAAGAAAGCCCAAAGAATGCCCAAGGAAAGCCCAAAGAAAGGGGAAAGAAAGCCCAAAGAAAGGGGAATGACAACCCAAAGAAAGGGGAAAGAAAGCCCAAAGAACGGGGAAAGAAAGCCCAAAGAAAGCCCAAAGAAAGCCCAAAGAAAGGGGAAAGAAAGCCCAAAGAAAGGGGAGAGAAAGCCCAAAGAAAGCCCAAAGAAAGCCCAAAGAAAATGGAAAGAAAGGGGAAAGAAAGCACAAAGAAAGCCCAAAGAAAGCCCAAGGAAAGCCAAAAGAAAGGGGAAAGAAAGCCCAAAGAAAGGGGAAAGAAAGCCCAAAGAAAGCCCAAAGAAAGTCGAAAGAAAGCCCACAGAAAGGGGAAAGAAAGCCCAAAGAAAGGGGAAAGAAAGCCCAAAGAAAGCCCAAAGAAAGCCCAAAGAAAGCCCAAAGAAAGCCCAAAGAAAGGGGAAAGAAAGGGGAAAGAAAGCCCAAAGAAAGTGGAGAGAAAGCCCAAAGAAAGCCCAAAGAAAGGGGAAAGAAAGCCCAAAGAAAGCCCAAAGAAACGGGAAAGAAAGGGGAAAGAAAGCACAAAGAAAATGGAAAGAAAGCCCAAAGAAAGCCCAAAGAAAGGGTAAAGAAAGCCCAAAGAAAGGGGAAAGAAAGTCCAAAGAAAGGGGAAAGAAAGGGGAAAGAAAGCCAAAAGAAAGGGCAAAGAAAGGGGAAAGAAAGCCCAAAGAAAGCCCAAAGAAAGGGGAAAGAAAGCCCAAAGAAACCCCAAAGAAAGGGGAAGAAAGCCCAAAGAAACCCCAAAGAAAGGGGAAAGAAAGCACAAAGAAAGCCCAAAGAAAGGGAAAATAAAGCCCAAAGAAAGGGGAAAGAAAGCCCAAAGAAAGGGGGAAGAAAGCCCAAAGAAAGCCCAAAGAAAGGGGAAAGAAAGCGCAAAGAAAGCCCACAGAAAGGGGAAAGAAAGCCCAAAGAAAGGGGAAAGAAAGCCCAAAGAAAGGGAAAGAAAGCCCAAAGAAAGGGGAAAGACAGCCCAAAGAAAGCCCAAAGAAAGGGGAAAGAAAGCCCAAAGAAAGGGGAAAGAAAGCTCAAAGAAAGCCCAAAGAAAGGGGGAAAGAAAGCCCAAAGAAAGGGGAAATAAAGCCCAAAGAAAGGGAAAGAAAGCCCAAAGAAAGCCCAAAGAAAGCCCAAAGAAAGTGGAAAGAAAGGGGAAAGAAAACCCAAAGAAAGCCCAAAGAAAGCCCAAGGAAAGCCCAAAGAAAGGGGAAAGAAACCCCAAAGAAAGGGGAAAGAAAGCCCAAAGAAAGCCAAAAGAAAGCCCAAAGAAAGCCCACAGAAAGGGGAAAGAAAGCCCAAAGAAAGGGGAAAGAAAGCCCAAAGAAAGGGGGAAGAAAGCCCAAAGAAAGCCCAAAGAAAGGGGAAAGAAAGCGCAAAGAAAGCCCACAGAAAGGGGAAAGAAAGCCCAAAGAAAGAGGAAAGAAAGCCCAAAGAAAGGGGAAAGAAAGCCCAAAGAAAGGGGAAAGACAGCCCAAAGAAAGCCCAAAGAAAGGGGAAAGAAAGCCCAAAGAAAGGGGAAAGAAAGCTCAAAGAAAGCCCAAAGAAAGGGGAAAGAAAGCCCAAAGAAAGGGGAAAGAAAGCCCAAAGAAAGGGGAAAGAAAGCCCAAAGAAAGGGGAAAGAAAGCCCAGAGAAAGGCCAAAGAAAGGCCAAAGAAAGGCCAAAGAAAGCCCAAAGAAAAGGTAAAGAAAGCCCAAAGAAAGGGGAAAGAAAGCCCAAAGAAAGGGGAATGACAGCCCAAAGGCCAAAGAAAGCCCAAAGAAAAGGTAAAGAAAGCCCAAAGAAAGGGGAAAGAAAGCCCAAAGAAAGGGGAATGACAGCCCAAAGAAAGGGGAAAGAAAGCCCAAAGAAAGGGGAAAGAAAGCCCAAAGAAAGGGGAAAGAAAGCCCCAAAGAAAGCCCAAAGAAAGTGGGAAAGAAAGGGGAAAGAAAACCCAAAGAAAGCCCAAAGAAAGCCTATGGAAAGCCCAAAGAAAGGGGAAAGAAACCCCAAAGAAAGGGGGAAAGAAAGCCCAAAGAAAGCCCAAAGAAAGCCAAAGAAAGCCCAAAGAAAGCCCACAGAAAGGGGAAAGAAAGCCCAAAGAAAGGGGAAAGAAAGCCCAAAGAAAGCCCAAAGAAAGCCCAAGAAAGCCCACAGAAAGCCTAAAGAAAGCCCAAAGAAAGCCCAAAGAAAGGGGAAAGAAAGCCCAAAGAAAGGGAATGACAGCCCAAAGAAAGCGCAAAGAAAGCCCAAAGAAAGCCCAAAGAAAGCCCAAAGAAAGGGGAAAGAAAGGGGAAAGAAAGCCCAAAGAAAGGGGAAAGAAAGGGGAAAGAAAGCCCAAAGAAAGCCCAAAGAAAGCCCAAAGAAAGTGGAAAGAAAGGGGAAAGAAAGCCCAAAGAAAGCCCAAGGAAAGCCCAAGGAAAGCCCAAAGAAAGGGGAAAGAAAGCCCCAAAGAAAGTGGAATGACAGCCCAAAGAAAGGGGAAAGAAAGCCCAAAGAAAGGGGAGAGAAAGCCCAAAGAAAGGGGAAAGAAAGCCCAAAGAAAGGGGAAAGAAAGCCCAAGAAAGCCCAAAGAAAGCCCAAAGAAAGTGAAAAGAAAGGGGAAAGAAAGCCCAAAGAAAGCCCAAGAAAGGGGAAAGAAAGCCAAAGAAAGCCCAAAGAAAGCCCAAACAAAGCCCAAATAAAGCCCAAAGAAAGCCTAAAGAAAGCCCAAAGAAAGCCCAAAGAAAGCCCAAAGAAAGGGGAAAGAAATCCCAAAGAAAGGGGAATGACAGCCCAAAGAAAGCCCAAAGAAAGCCCAAAGAAAGCCCAAAGAAAGGGGGAAAGAAAGGGGAAAGAAAGCCCAAAGAAAGGGGAAAGAAAGGGGAAAGAAAGCCCAAAGAAAGCCCAAAGAAAGCCCAAAGAAAGTGGAAAGAAAGGGGAAAAGAAAGCCCAAAGAAAGCCCAAGGAAAGCCCAAGGGAAAGCCCCAAGAAATGGGAAAGAAAGCCCAAAGAAAGGGGAATGACAGCCCAAAGAAAGGGGAAAGAAAGCCCAAAGAAAGGGGAAAGAAAGCCCAAAGAAAGGGGAAAGAAAGCCCAAGAAAGCCCAAAAGAAAGCCCAAAGAAAGCGGAAAGAAAGGGTAAAGAAAGCCCAAAGAAAGCACAAAGAAAGCCCAAGGAAAGCCCAAAGAAAGGGGGAAAGAAAGCCCAAAGAAAGGGGAAAGAAAGCCCAAAGAAATCCCAAAGAAAGCCCAAAGATAGCTCACAGAAAGGGGAAAGAAAGCCCAAAGAAAGGGGAAAGAAAGCCCAAAGAAAGGGGGAAAGAAAGCCCAAGGAAAGGGGAAATGAAAGCCCAAAGAAAGAGGAAAGAAAGGGGAAAGAAAGCCAAAAGAAAGGGGAAAGAAAGGGGAAAGAAAGCCCAAAGAAAGCCAAAGGAAAGGGGGAAAGAAAGCCCAAAGAAACCCCAAAGGAAAGGGGAAAGAAAGCCCAAAGAAACCCCCAAAGAAAGGGGAAAGAAAGCCCAAAGAAAGGGGAAAGAACGCCCAAGGAAAGGGGAAAGAAAGCCCAAAGAAAAGGGGAAATAAAGCCCAAAGAAAGGGGAAAGAAAGCCCAAGAAAGGGGAAAGAAAGCCAGAGAAAGCCCAAAGAAAGGGGAAAGAAAGGGAAAGAAAGCCCAAAGAAAGCCCAAAGAAAGGGGAAAGAAAGCCCAAAGACAGGGGAAAGAAAGCCCAAAGAAAGGGGAAAGAAAGCCCAAAGAAAGGGGAAGAAAGCCCAAAGAAAGGGGGAAAGAAAGCCCAAAGAAAGCCCAAAGAAAGGGGGAAAGAAAGCCCAAAGAAAGGGGAAAGAAAGCTCAAGAAAGCCCAAAGAAAGGAGAAAGAAAGCCCAAAGAAAGGGGAAAGAAAGCCCAAAGAAAGGGAAAGAAAGCCCAAAGAAAGGGGAAAGAAAGCCCAAAGAAAGGGGAAAGAAAGCCAGAGAAATCCCAAAGAAAGCCCAAAGAAAGCCCAAAGAAAACGGAAAGAAAGCCCAAAGAAAGGGGAATGAAAGCCCAAAGAAAGGGGAATGACAGCCCAAAGAAAGGGGGAAAGAAAGCCCAAAGAAAGGGGAAAGAAAGCCCAAAGAAAGCCCAAAGAAAGTGGAAAGAAAAGGGGAAAGAAAACCCAAAGAAAGCCCAAAGAAAAGCCCAAGGAAAGCCCAAAGAAAGGGGAAAGAAACCCCAAAGAAAGGGGAAGAAAGCCCAAAGAAAAGCCCAAAGAAAGCCCAAAGAAAGCCCAAAGAAAGCCCACAGAAAGGGGAAAGAAAGCCCAAAGAAAGGGGAAAGAAAGCCCAAAGAAAGCCCAAAGAAAGCCAAAGAAAGCCCAAATAAAGCCCAAAGAAAGCCCAAAGAAAGCCCAAAGAAAGCCCAAGAAAGGGGAAAGAAAGCCCAAAGAAAGGGGAATGACAGCCCAAAGAAAGCGCAAAGAAAGCCCAAAGAAAGCCCAAAGAAAGTGGAAAGAAAGCCCAAAGAAAGGGGAAAGAAAGCCCAAAGAAAGCCCAAAGAAAGCCCAAAGAAAGTGGAAAGAAAGGGGAAAGAAAGCCCAAAGAAAGCCCAAGGAAAGCCCAAGGAAAGCCCAAAGAAAGGGGAAAGAAAAGCCCAAAGAAAGGGGAATGACAGCCCAAAGAAAGGGGAAAGAAAGCCCAAAGAAAAGGGGAGAGAAAGCCCAAAGAAAGGGGAAAGAAAGCCCAGAAAGTCCAAAGAAAGCCCAAATAAAGTGAAAAGAAAGGGGAAAGAAAGCCCAAAGAAAGCCCAAAGAAAGGGGGAAAGAAAGCCCAAAGAAAGCCCAAAGAAAGCCCAAAGAAAGCCCAAATAAAGCCCAAAGAAAGCCTAAAGAAAGCCCAAAGAAAGCCCAAAGAAAGCCCAAAGAAAGGGAAAGAAAGCCCAAAGAAAGGGGAATGACAGCCCAAAGAAAGCCCAAACAAAGCCCAAAGAAAGCCCAAAGAAAGAAAGGGGAAAGAAAGGGGAAAGAAAGCCCAAAGAAAGGGGAAAGAAAGGGGAAAGAAAGCCCCAAAGAAAGCCCAAAGAAAGCCCAAAGAAAGTGGAAAGAAAGGGGAAAGAAAGCCCAAAGAAAGCCCAAGGAAAGCCCAAGGAAAGCCCAAAGAAAGGGGAAAGAAAGCCCAAAGAAAGGGGAATGACAGCCCAAAGAAAGGGGAAAGAAAGCCCAAAGAAAGGGGAAAGAAAGCCCAAAGAAAGGGGAAAGAAAGCCCAAGAAAGCCCCAAAGAAAGCCCAAAGAAAGCGGAAAGAAAGGGGAAAGAAAGCCCAAAGAAAGCACAAAGAAAGCCCAAGGAAAGCCCAAAGAAAGGGGAAAGAAAGCCCAAAGAAAGGGGAAAGAAAGCCCAAAGAAATCCCAAAGAAAGCCCAAAGAAAGCTCACAGAAAGGGGAAAGAAAGCCCAAAGAAAGGGGAAAGAAAGCCCAAAGAAAGCCCAAAGAAAGCCCAAAGAAAGTGGAAAGAAAGGGGAAAGAAAGCCCAAAGAAAGCCCAAGGAAAGCCCAAGGAAAGCCCAAAGAAAGGGGAAAGAAAGCCCAAAGAAAGGGGGAATGACAGCCCAAAGAAAGGGGAAAGAAAGCCCAAAGAAAGGGGAAAGAAAGCCCAAAGAAAGGGGAAAGAAAGCCCAAGAAAGCCCAAAGAAAGCCCAAAGAAAGAGGAAAGAAAGGGGAAAGAAAGCCCAAAGAAAGCACAAAGAAAGCCCAAGGAAAGCCCAAAGAAAGGGGAAAGAAAGCCCAAAGAAAGGGGAAAGAAAGCCCAAGAAATCCCAAAGAAAGCCCCAAAGAAAGCTCACAGAAAGGGGAAAGAAAGCCCAAAGAAAGGGGAAAGAAAGCCCAAAGAAATCCCAAAGAAAGCTCAAAGAAAGCCCAAAGAAAGAGGAAAGAAAGCCCAAAGAAAGGGGAAAGAAAGCCCAAAGAAAGGGGAAAGAAAGCCCAAAGAAAGGGGAAAGAAAGCCCAAAGAAAGGGGAAAGAAAGCCCAGAGAAATCCCAAAGAAAGCCCAAAGAAAGCCCAAAGAAAAGGGAAAGAAAGCCAAAGAAAGGGGAATGAAAGCCCAAAGAAAGGGGAATGACAGCCCAAAGAAAGGGGAAAGAAAGCCCAAAGAAAGGGGAAAGAAAGCCCAAAGAAAGCCCAAAGAAAGCCCAAAGAAAGTGGAAAGAAAGGGGAAAGAAAACCCAAAGAAAGCCCAAAGAAAGCCCAAGGAAAAGCCCAAAGAAAGGGGAAAGAAACCCCAAAGAAAGGGGAAAGAAAGCCCAAAGAAAGCCCAAAGAAAGCCCAAAGAAAGCCCACAGAAAGGGGAAAGAAAGCCCAAAGAAAGGGGAAAGAAAGCCCAAAGTTAGCCCCAAAGAAAGCCCAAAGAAAGCCCAAATAAAGCCCAAAGAAAGCCCAAAGAAAGCCCAAAGAAAGCCCAAAGAAAAGGGGAAAGAAAGCCCAAAGAAAAGGGAATGACAGCCCAAAGAAAGCGCAAAGAAAGCCCAAAGAAAGCCCAAAGAAAGGGGAAAGAAAGGGGAAAGAAAGCCCAAAGAAAGAGGAAAGAAAGGGGAAAGAAAGCCCAAAGAAAGGGGAAGAAAGCCCAAAGAAAGGGGGAAAGAAAGCCCAAGAAAGCCCAAAGAAAGCCCAAAGAAAGTGGAAAGAAAGCACAAAGAAAGCCCAAGGAAAGCCCAAAGAAAGGGGAATGACAGCCCAAAGAAAGGGGAAAGAAAGCCCAAAGAAAGGGGAGAGAAAGCCCAAAAGGGAAAGAAGGCCCAAAAGAAGAAGCCCAAAAGCCAAGAAAGCCCAAAAAGAAAGCAAAGCAAAAGCCCAAAGAAAGAAAGAAAGGGGAAAGAAAGCCCAAGAAGCAAGAAGCCCAAAGAAAGCCAAAGAAGCCGAAAAGAAAGGGGAAAGAAAGCCCAAAGAAAGCCCAAAGAAAGGCCAAAGCAAAGCCCAAAGATAGCCCAAAGAAAGCCCAACAGAAAGCCCAAAGAAAGCCTAAGAAAGGCCCAAAGAAAGCCCAAAGAAAGCCCAAAGAAAGGGGAAAGAAAGCCCAAAGAAAGGGAATGACAGCCCAAGAAAGCCAAAGAAAGCGCAAAGAAAGCCCAAAGAAAGGCCCAAAGTAAGGGAAAGAAAGGGGAAAGAAAGCCCCAAAGAAAGGGGAAAGAAAGGGGAAAGAAAGCCCAAAGAAAGCCCAAAGAAAGCCCAAAGAAAGTGGAAAGAAAGGGGAAAGAAAGCCCAAAGAAAGCCCAAGGAAAGCCCAAGGAAAGCCCAAAGAAAGGGGAAAGAAAGCCCAAAGAAAGGGGAATGGACAGCCCAAAGAAAGGGGAAAGAAAGCCCAAAGAAAGGGGAAAGAAAGCCCAAAGAAAGGGGAAAGAAAGCCCAAGAAAGCCCAAAGAAAGCCCAAAGAAAGCGGAAAGAAAGGGGAAAGAAAGCACAAAGAAAGCACAAAGAAAGCCCAAGGAAAGCCCAAAGAAAGGGGAAAGAAAGCCCAAAGAAAGGGGAAAGAAAGCCCAAAGAAAGCCCAAAGAAAGGGAAAGAAAGCCCAAATAAAGGGGAAAGAAAGGGGAAAGAAAGCCCAAAGAAAGGGGAAAGAAAGCAAAAAAGAGAGCCCAAGGAAAGGGGAAAGAAAGGGGAAAGAAAGCCCAAAAGAAAGGGGAAAGAAAGCCCAAAGAAAGGGGAAAGAAAGCCCAAAGAAATAGGAAAGAAAGGGGAAAGAAAGCCAAAAGAAAGGGGAAAGAAAGCCCAAAGAAAGCCCAAAGAAAGGGGAAAGAAAGCCCAAAGAAACCCCAAAGAAAGGGGAAAGAAAGCCCAAAGAAACCCCAAAGAAAGGGGAAAGAAAGCCCAAAGAAAGGGGAAAGAAAGCCCAGAGAAAGCCGAAAGAAGGGGAAAGAAAGGGGAAAGAAAGGCCAAAGAAAGCCCAAAGAAAGGGGAAAGAAAGCCCAAAGAAAGGGGAAAGACAGCCCAAAGAAAGGGGAAAGAAAGCCCAAAGAAAGCGGAAAGAAAGCCCAAAGAAAGGGGAAAGACAGCCCAAAGAAAGCCCAAAGAAAGGGGAAAGAAAGCCCAAAGAAGTGGAAAGAAAGCTCAAAGAAAGCCCAAAGAAAGGGGAAAGAAAGCCCAAAGAAAGGGGAAAGAAAGCCCAAGAAATGGGAAAGAAAGCCCAAAGAAAGGGGAAAGAAAGCCCAAAGAAAGGGGAAAGAAAGCCCAGAGAAATCCCAAAGAAAGCCCAAAGAAAGCCCAAAGAAAAGGGAAAGAAAGCCCAAAGAAAGGGGAATGAAAGCCCAAAGAAAGGGGAATGACAGCCCAAAGAAAGGGGAAAGAAAGCCCAAAGAAAGGGGAAAGAAAGCCCAAAGAAAGCCCAAAGAAAGCCCAAAGAAAGTGGAAAGAAAGGGGGAAAGAATCCCAAAGAAAGCCCAAAGAAAGCTCAAGGAAAGCCCAAAGAAAGGGGAAAGAAAGCCCAAAGAAAGGGGATGACAGCCCAAAGAAAGGGGAAAGAAAGCCCAAAGAAAGGGGAAAGAAAGCCCAAAGAAAGGGGAAAGAAAGCCCAAAGAAAGGGGAAAGAAAGCCCAAAGAAAGCCCAAAGAAAGCCCAAAGAAAGCCCAAAGAAAGTGGAAAGAAAGGGGAAAGAAAGCCCAAAGAAAGCCCAAGGAAAGCCCAAAGAAAGGGGAAAGAAAGCCCAAAGAAAGGGGGAATGACAGCCCAAAGAAAGGGGAAAGAAAGCCCAAAGAAAGGGGAAAGAAAGCCCAAAGAAAGGAGAAAGAAAGCCCAAAGAAAGGGGAAAGAAAGGGGAAAGAAAGCCCAAAGAAAGGGGAAAGAAAGGGGGAAAGAAAGCCCAAAGAAAGCCCAAAGAAAGGGGAAAGAAAGCCCAAAGAAACCCCAAAGAAATGGGAAAGAAAGCCCAATGAAACCCCAAAGAAAGGGGGAAAGAAAGCCCAAAGAAAGGGGAAAGAAATCGCAATGAAAGGGGAAAGAAAGCCCAAAGAAAGGGGAATGACAGCCCAAAGAAAGGGGAAAGAAAGCCCAAGAAAGGGGAAAGAAAGCCCAAAGAAAGGGGAAAGATAGCCCAAGAAAGCCCAAAGAAAGCCCAAAGAAAGCGGAAAGAAAGGGGAAAGAAAGCCCAAAGAAAGCACAAAGAAAGCCCAAGGAAAGCCCAAAGAAAGGGGGAAAGAAAGCCCAAAGAAAGGGGAAAGAAAGCCCAAAGAAAGCCCAAAGAAAGGGGAAAGAAAGCCCAAATAAAGGGGGAAAGAAAAGGGGAAGAAAGCCCAAAGAAAGGGGAAAGAAAGCAAAAAAGAGAGCCCAAGGAAAGGGGAAAGAAAGGGGAAAGAAAGCCCAAAGAAAGGGGAAAGAAAAGCCCAAAGAAAGGGGAAAGAAAGCCCAAAGAAATAGGAAAGAAAGGGGAAAGAAAGCCAAAAGAAAGGGGAAAGAAAGCCCAAAGAAAGCCCAAAGAAAGGGGAAAGAAAGCCCAAAGAAACCCCAAAGAAAGGGGAAAGAAAGCCCAAAGAAACCCCAAAGAAAGGGGAAAGAAAGCCCAAAGAAAGGGGAAAGAAAGCCCAGAGAAAGCCGAAAGAAAGGGAAAGAAAGGGGAAAGAAAGGCCAAAGAAAGCCCAAAGAAAGGGGAAAGAAAGCCCAAAGAAAGGGGAAAGACAGCCCAAAGAAAGGGGGAAAGAAAGCCCAAAGAAAGCGGAAAGAAAGCCCAAAGAAAGGGGAAAGACAGCCCAAAGAAAGCCCAAAGAAAGGGGAAAGAAAGCCCAAAGAAAGTGGAAAGAAAGCTCAAAGAAAGCCCAAAGAAAGGGGAAAGAAAGCCCAAAGAAAGGGGAAGAAAGCCCAAAGAAATGGGAAAGAAAGCCCAAAGAAAGGGGAAAGAAAGCCCAAAGAAAGGGGAAAGAAAGCCCAGAGAAATCCCAAAGAAAGCCCAAAGAAAGCCAAAGAAAAGGGAAAGAAAGCCCAAAGAAAGGGGAATGAAAGCCCAAAGAAAGGGGAATGACAGCCCAAAGAAAGGGGAAAGAAAGCCCAAAGAAAAGGGGAAAGAAAGCCCAAAGAAAGCCCAAAGAAAGCCCAAAAGAAAGTGGAAAGAAAGGGGAAAGAATCCCAAAGAAAGCCCAAAGAAAGCTCAAGGAAAGCCCAAAGAAAGGGGAAAGAAAGCCCAAAGAAAGGGAATGACAGCCCAAAGAAAGGGGAAAGAAAGCCCAAAGAAAGGGGAAAGAAAGCCCAAAGAAAGGGGAAAGAAAGCCCAAAGAAAGGGGAAAGAAAGCCCAAAGAAAGGGGAAGAAAGCCCAAAGAAAGCCCAAAGAAAGCCCAAAGAAAGCCCAAAGAAAGTGGAAAGAAAGGGGAAAGAAAGCCCAAAGAAAGCCCAAGGAAAGCCCAAAAGAAAGGGGAAAGAAAGCCCAAAGAAAGGGGAATGACAGCCCAAAGAAAGGGGAAAGAAAGCCCAAAGAAAGGGAAAGAAAGCCCAAAGAAAGGAGAAAGAAAGCCCAAAGAAAGGGGAAAGAAAGGGGAAAGAAAGCCCAAAGAAAGGGGAAAGAAAGGGGAAAGAAAGCCCAAAGAAAGCCCAAAGAAAGGGGAAAGAAAGCCCAAAGAAACCCCAAAGAAATGGGAAAGAAAGCCCAATGAAACCCCAAAGAAAGGGGAAAGAAAGCCCAAAGAAAGGGGAAAGAAATCGCAATGAAAGGGGAAAGAAAGCCCAAAGAAAGGGGAAATAAAGCCCAAAGAAAGGGGAAAGAAAGCCCAAAGAAAGGGGAAAGAAAGGGGACAGAAAGCCCAAAGAAAGGGGAAAGAAAGGGGACAGAAAGCCCAAAGAAAGCCCAAAGAAAACCCAAAGAAAGGGGAAAGAAAGCCAAAGAAAGCCCAAAGAAAGGGGAAAGAAAGCGCGAAGAAAGCCCAAAGAAAGGGGAAAGAAAGCCCAAAGAAAGGGGAAAGAAAGTCCAAGGAAAGGGGAAAGAAAGACCAAAGAAAGGGGAAAGACACCCCAAAGAAAGCCCAAAGAAAGGGGAAAGAAAGCTCAAAGAAAGCCCAAAGAAATGGGAAAGAAAGCCAAAGAAAGGGGAAAGAAAGCCCAAAGAAAGGGGAAAGAAAGCCCAAAGAAAGGGGAAAGAAAGCCCAGAGAAAGCCCAAAGAAAGCCCAAAGAAAGCCCAAAGAAAGCCCAAAGAAAGCCCAAAGAAAGCCCAAAGAAAAGGGAAAGAAAGCCCAAAGAAAGGGGAAAGAAAGCCCAAAGAAAGGGGAATGACAGCCCAAAGAAAGGGGAAAGAAAGCCCAAAGAAAGGGGAAAGAAAGCCAAAGAAAGTGGAAAGAAAGGGGAAAGAAAACCAAAGAAAGCCCAAAGAAAGCCCAAGGAAAACCCAAAGAAAGGGGAAAGAAAACCCAAAGAAAGGGGAAAGAAAGCCCAAAGAAAGCCCAAAGAAAGCCCAAAGAAAGCCCACAGAAAGGGGAAAGAAAGCCCAAAGAAAGGGGAAAGAAAGCCCAAAGAAAGGGGAAAGAAAGCCCAAGAAAGGGGAAAGAAAGCCCAAAGAAAGGGGAATGACAGCCCAAAGAAAGGGGAAAGAAAGCCCAAAGAAAGGGGAAAGAAAGCCCAAAGAAAGGGGAAGGAAAGCCCAAAGAAAGAGGGAAAGAAACCCCAAAGAAATGGAAAGAAAGCCCAAATAAAGGGGAATGACAGCCCAAAGAAAGGGGAAAGAAAGCCCAAAGAAAGCCCAAAGAAAGGGGAAAGAAAGCCCAAAGAAAGGGGAAAGAAAGCCAAAGAAAGGGGAAAGAATGCCCAGAGAAAGCCCAAAGAAAAGCCCAAAGAAAGCCCAAAGAAAGTGGAAAGAAAGGGGAAAGAAAGCCCAAAGAAATCCCAAAGAAAGCCCAAAGAAAGCCCACAGAAAGCCCAAAGAAAGCCCAAAGAAAGCCCAAAGAAAGCCGAAAGAAATGTCAAAGTAAGGGAAAGAAAGCCC
>NW_027043754.1:0-42683 GCF_036013475.1 Columba livia
TGGAGGGTCGGGGGTCATTGGGGGGGGGTGGGGGTGGTCCTTGGGGTCCCAGGGGGGGTCAGGGGACACTGAGGGGGGGTCAGGGGACACGGTGGGGGGGGTCGGGGTCACTGGGGGGTCCCGGATGAGGGGGGTCAGGGGACACGGGGGGGGTCTTGGGGGGCACCGGGGGGTCTCGGGGTGAGGGGGGGTCAAGGGGACACCCGGGGGGTGGTCGGGGGGTCCCGGGGGGGTCCCCAGGGGGGGTTGGGGGTCTCAGGGTGGGGGTCGGGGGACACGGGAGGGAGTTGGGGGGGGTCCTGGGGGGGCACCCAGGGGGTGGGTGGGGGGTCCCAGGGGGGTCGGGGATCCCGTGGGGGTCTTGGGGGACACCATGGGGGGGGTCGGGGGTCGCGGGGGGGGATGTCGGGAGACACGGGGGGGTTTGGGGGGGTCATAGGGGGCACCGGGGGGGTCTCGGGGGGGGGGGGGGTCAGGGGACATGGGGAGGGGGGTCCTGGGGGTCCCAGGCTTGGTCGGGGATGTTCTTGGGGGGCACCCGGGTGGTGGGTGGGGGTCCCGGGGGGGGTCCTGGGGGTGCCGGGGGGGGCCTCGGGGGGGGGGTCAGGTGACACTGGTAGGGGGGGCGGGGGACACAGGGTGGGGTTGGGGGGGGGTCGTAGGGGCTCGCTTGGGGGGGGGGGTCAGGGGACACCGGGGGGGGTCTTGGGTGACACGCGGGGGGTCCCAGGGGGTGTCCTGGGGGTCATTGGGGGGTCCCAGGAGGGGGGGTCAGGGGACACCACGGGGGGATCGGGGGTCTCGGGGTGGGGGTCGGGGTACCCGGGGGGGGGGGGGGTCATGGGGGGCACCCGGGGGCTGGTCGGGGGCGGGGAGGGCGGGGGTCCTGGGGGTCACCGGGGGGTCGCAGGGGGGGGTCGGGGGTCTCGGGGGGGGTCAGGGGACATGGGGGGGGGTTGGGGGGGGTCCTAGGGGGTCCCTAGGGGACACCACGGGGGGTCGGGGATCTTGGGGTTGTGGTCGGGGGTCCCGGGGGGGGGTCTCGGGTGACACGGTGGGGGGGGGTCGGGGGGGTCCCAGGGGGGGTCCTGGGGGTCATTGGGGGTCCCGGGAGGGGGGGTCAGGGGGGGTCCCAGGGTGGGTCAGGGTACAGGGGGGGGTGTTGGGGAGTCCTGGGGGTCCCGGGGGGGGGTTTTGGGGAGATTCAGGGGGGGTCGGGGGACACTGGGGGGGTCCTGGGGGTCACTGGGGGGTCCTGGGTTGGGGGGGGGGGAGGTCAGGGGACACTGGGGGGGGGGGTTGGGGACACTGCGGGGTATTGGGGGGGACAGGGGGGGTCCCAGAGTGACACATAGGGAATGGGGGGGGACACCGGGCAGAGGGGACAAGGGACAGCGGTGTCACCCGGGGGGGGACATGGGGACACTTTGAGTGGGGGGGGTATGGACACGTGTGGAGGGACCTGGGAATGGGTGGGGGGGGTAGGGGGGGGGGGCGACAATTGGCATCAGGGACAAGGGACATTGTCCCCCCCCAGGAGCTGCTGTCGCTGTCACCGTCACCGTCACTGTCACCGTCACTGTCACTGTCACCGTCATGGCCACCGCCCTGCTCAGGAGGGTCCTGCGGGGGGCAGAGGTGAGACACACCCCCCCCCCGCCCCAAAAATGTCACCTGTGGGGTGTCCCCACACCCTGGGACACCCCAATGGCCACTCTGGGGTGGCCCCAAGGTGGTGGCCCCGTCATAGTGTCCCCAGGGTGGTGGCACCATCATGTTGGCCCCATCATAATGTCCCCAAGGTGGTGGCACCATCATTGTGGCCTCATCATAGTGTCCCCAAGGTGGTGGCACCAACTTGGTGGCCCCCATAATAATGTCCCCAAGGTGGTGGCCCCATCATAATGTCCCCAAGGTGGTGGCACCATCTTGGTGGCCCCATCATAATGTCCCCAGGGTGGTGGCACCATCACGGTGGCCCCATCATAGTGTCCCCATGGTGGTGGCACCATCATGGTGGCCCCATAATAATGTCCCCAAGGTGGTGGCCCCATCATAGTGTCCCCAAGGTGGTGGCACCATCTTGGTGGCCCCATCATAGTGTCCCCATGGTGGTGGCACCATCATAATGTCCCCAAGGCGGTGACACCATCATGGTGGCCTCATAATAATGTCCCCATGATGGTGGCCCTATCTTAGTGTCCCCAAGGTGGTGGCACCAACTTGGTGGCCCCATCATAATGTCCCCAAGGTGGTGGCCCCATCATAATGTCCCCAAGGCGGTGACACCATCATGGTCGCCCCATAATAATGTCCCCATGGTGGTGGCCCTATCTTAGTGTCCCCAAGGTGGTGGCACCAACTTGGTGGTCCCATCATAATGTCCCCAGGGGGGTGGCACCATCATGGTGGCCCCATCATAATGTCCCCATGGTGGTGGCACCATCATGGTGGCCCCATCATAATGTCCCCAAGGTGGTGGCACCATCATGGTGGCCTCATCATAGTGTCCCCAAGGTGGTGGCACCAACTTGGTGGCCCCCATAATAATGTCCCCAAGGTGGTGGCCCCATCATAATGTCCCCAAGGCAGTGCCACCAACTTGGTGGCCCCCATAATAATGTCCCCAAGGTGGTGGCCCCATCATAATGTCCCCAAGGCAGTGCCACCATCATGGTGACCCCATAATAATGTCCCCAAGGTGGTGGCCCCATCATAATGTCCCCAAGGCAGTGCCACCATCATGGTGACCCCATAATAATGTCCCCAAGGTGGTGGCACCATCTTGGTGGCCCCATCATAATGTCCCCAAGGTGTTGGCACCATCATGGTGGCCCCATCGTAGTGTCCCATGGTGGTGGTTCCATCGTAATGTCCCCAAGGTGGTGGCACCATCATGGTGGCCCCATAATAATGTCCCCATGCTGGTAGCACCATCATGGTGGCCCCATAATAATGTCCCCAAGGTGGTGGCACCATCATGGTGACCCCATAATAATGTCCCCAAGGTGGTGGCACCATCGTAATGTCCCCAAGGTGGTGGCACCATCATGGTGGCCCCATTTTAGTGTCCCCATGGTGGTGGCTCCATCATAATGTCCCCAAGGTGGTGGCACCATCTTGGTGGCCCCATCATAGTGTCCCCAAGGTGGTGGCACCATCATGGTGGCCCCATCATAATGTCCCCATGGTGGGTGGCACCATCATGGTGGCCCCATAATAATGTCCCCAAGGTGGTGGCCCCATCATAGTGTCCCCAAGGTGGTGGCACCATCTTGGTGGCCCCATCATAGTGTCCCCAAGGTGGTGGCACCATCATGGTGGCCCCATCATAGTGTCCCCATGGTGGTGGCCCCATCATAATGTCCCCATGGTGGTGGCACCATCATGGTGGCCCCATAATAATGTCCCCAAGGTGGTGGCCCCATCATAGTGTCCCCAAGGTGGTGGCACCATCATGGTGGCCCCATCATAGTGTCCCCAAGGTGGTGGCTCCATTGTAATGTCCCCAAAGTGGTGGCACCATCATGGTGGCCTCATCATAGTGTCCCCAAGGTGATAGCACCATCTTGGTGGCCCCATCATAATGTCCCCATGGTGGTGGCACCATCATGGTGGCCCCATCATAATGTCCCCAAGGTGGTGACACCATCATGGTGGCCCCATAATAATGTCCCCATGCTGGTGGCCCTATCTTAGTGTCCCCAAGGTGGTGGCACCATCATGGTGGCCCCATCATAGTGTCCCCAAGGTGGTGGCACCATCATGGTGGCCCCATCATAATGTCCCCATGGTGGTGGCACAATCATGGTGACCCCATCATAATGTCCCCAAGGCGGTGGCCCCATCATACTGTCCCCAAGGTGGTGGCACCATCATGGTGGCCCCATCATAATGTCCCCATGCTGGTGGCCCTATCTTAATGTCCCCAAGGCGGTGACACCATTATGGTTGCCCTATAATAATGTCCCAAAGCTGGTGGCCCTATCTTAGTGTCCCCAAGGTGGTGGCACCATCATGGTGGCCCCATCATAATGTCCCCATGCTGGTGGCCCTATCTTAATGTCCCCAAGGCGGTGACACCATTATGGTTGCCCTATAATAATGTCCCAAAGCTGGTGGCCCTATCTTAGTGTCCCCAAGGTGGTGGCACCATCATGGTGGCCCCATCATAGTGTCCCCAAGGTGGTGGCACCATCATGGTGGCCCTATCATAGTGTCCCCAAGGTGGTGGCACCATCATGGTGGCCCCATCGTAATGTCCCCAAGGTGGTGGCACCATCTTGGTGGCCCCATCATAATGTCCCCAAGGCAGTGACACCATCATGGTGGCCCCATAATAATGTCCCCATGCTGGTGGGCCCATCATAGTGTCCCCAAGGTGGTGGCACCATCATGGTGGCCCCATCATAGTGTCCCCACGGTGGTGGCACCATCATGATGATGTCCCCACGCTGTCCCCTCCCTCAGGAGCGCTCGGCCCAGGCCACCCTGGCCGCGTGGCACCAGTATCGTCACGAGTGTCACCTGCGCCTGCGCCTCGAGCCCCCGGCCACCGGTGAGTGGGGACACTTGGGGACAATGGGGACACTTGGGGACAATGGAGACACCCTGAGCCCAGTGAGTGGGGATGGGTTGGGGACACTTGGGGACCATGGGGACACTTGGGGACAATGGAGACACCCTGACCCTGGGGAGTGGGGATGGGCTGGGGACACCTGGGGACCATGGGGACACCTGGGGACAATGGGGACACTTGGGGACAATGGGGACACCCTGACCCTGGGGAGCGGGGATGGGCTGGGGGCACTTGGGGACAATGGGGACACTTGGGGACAATGGGGACACCCTGAGCCCAGTGAGCAGGGATGGGCTGGGGACACTTGGGGACAATGGGGACACTTGGGGACAATGGGGACACCCTGAGCCCAGTGAGCGGGGATGGGCTGGGGACACCTGGGGACAATGGGGACACTTGGGGACAATGGGGACACCCTGACCCTGGGGAGTGGGGATGGGCTGGGGACACTTGGGGACAATGGGGACACCCTGACCCTGGGGAGCGGAGATGGGTTGGGGACACCTGGGGACAATGGGGACACTTGGGGACAATGGGGACACCCCGACCCTGGGGAGCGGGGATGGGCTGGGGACACCTGGGGACAATGGGGACGCTTGGGGACAATGGGGACACCCTGAGTCCAGTGAGTGGGGATGGGTTGGGGACACTTGGGGACCATGGGGACACTTGGGGACAATGGGGACACCCTGAGCCCAGTGAGCGGGGATGGGTTGGGGACACTTGGGGACAATGGGGACACCATGGGGACAATGGGGACACCCTGACCCTGGGGAGCGGAGATGGGTTGGGGACACCTGGGGACAATGGGGACACTTGGGGACAATGGGGACACTTGGGGACAATGGAGACACCCTGACCCTGGGGAGCGGAGATGGGTTGGGGACACCTGGGGACAATGGGGACACTTGGGGACAATGGGGACACCCTGACCCTGGGGAGCGGGGATGGGCTGGGGACACCTGGGGACAATGGGGACACTTGGGGACAATGGGGACACCCTGACCCCAGTGAGCGGGGTGGGTTGGGGACACTTGGGGACAATGGGGATGCTTGGGGACAATGGGGACACCCTGACCCTGGTGAGCGGGGATGGGCTGGGGACACTTGGGGACAATGGGGACACTTGGGGACAATGGGGACACCCTGAGTCCAGTGAGCGGGGATGGGTTGGGGACACTTGGGGACCATGGGGACACTTGGGGACAACGGGGACACCATGGGGACAATAGGGACACCCTGACCCCCACTACCCAGTGAATGGTGATGGGTTGGGGACACCATGGTGACACTTGGGGACAATGGGGACACCATGGGGACAATAGGGGCACCCTGACTCCCACTACCCAGTGAATGGTGATGGGTTGGGGACACCATGGTGACACTTGGGGACAATGGGGACACCGTGGGGACAATAGGGACACCCTGACCCCCACTACCCAGTGAATGGTGATGGGTTGGGGACACTTGGGGACAATGGGGACACCATGGGGACAATAGGGACACCCTGACCCCCACTACCCAGTGAATGGTGATGGGTTGGGGACACCATGGTGACACTTGGGGACAATGGGGACACCTTGACCCCGGTGAGTGGGAATGGGTTGGGGACACTTGGGGACAATGGGGACACCATGGGGACAATAGGGACACCCTGACCCCCACTACCCAGTGAATGGGGATGGGTTGGGGACACCATGGTGACACTTGGGGACAATGGGGACACCTTGACCCCGGTGAGTGGGAATGGGTTGGGGACACTTGGGGACAATGGGGACACCGTGGGGACGATAGGGACACCCTGACCCCCACTACCCAGTGAATGGTGATGGGTTGGGGACACAATGGTGACACTTGGGGACAATGGGGACACCTTGACCCCGGTGAGTGGGAATGGGTTGGGGACACTTGGGGACAATGGGGACACCATGGGGACAATAGGGACACCCTGAACCTCACTACCTAGTGAATGGGGATGGGTTGGCGACACCTGGGGACAATGGGGACACCATGGGGACAATAGGTGCACCCTGACCCCCACTACCCAGTGAATGGGGATGGGTTGGGGACACCATGGTGACATTTGGGGACAATGGGGACACCGTGTCCCCAGGACCCGTCTGCAACCGCACGTTCGACATGTACGCCTGTTGGGGGGACGGTGTCCCCAACAGCACTGTCACCGTCCCCTGTCCCTGGTACCTGCCCTGGCACCACCGAGGTAACTGGGGAGGGGGGTGACACCCACCCCTGGGTGACACTGGTGACACGGGTGACACCGGGGACACGGTGTCGCAGTGCAGGATGGGGTGGTGACGCGGCGCTGCGGCCCCGATGGCACTTGGGTGACGGACGAGACGGGGCGGCCGTGGCTGGACCACGAGCAGTGCGGGGACACGCGGGGACAGCAGGAGCTGCAGGTGGGACATGGGACATGGGGGGACACTGGGGACATGGGGGACATGGGGACATGGGGGTGACAATGGGGATATGGGGGGCATGGGGACATGGGGACATGGGGACACGGGGCGGCCGTGGCTGGACCACGAGCAGTGCGGGGACACGCGGGGACAGCAGGAGCTGCAGGTGGGACATGGGACATGGGGGGACACTGGGGATATGGGGGACATGGGGACATGGGGGTGGCAATGGGGATATGGGGGGCATGGGGATATGGGGGACATGGGGGACATGGGGGAGATGGGGGTGACACTGGGGATATGGGGGACATGGGGACATGGGGGACATGGGGACATGGGGAGCACTGGGGACACAGGGGGATATGGAGGATATGGGGGACATGGGGACATGGGGGTGACAATGGGGATATGGGGGACATGGGGACATGGGGACATGGGGACACGGGGCGGCTGTGGCTGGACCACGAGCAGTGCGGGGACATGCGGGGACAGCAGGAGCTGCAGGTGGGACATGGGGACATGGGGGGACACTGGGGATATGGGGGACATGGGGACATGGGGGTGACACTGGGGATATGGGGGACATGGGGATATGGGGACATGGGGACATGGGGGGACACTGGGGACATGGGGGACATGGGGACATGGGGGACATGGGGACATGGGGGACATGGGGACATGGGGGTGACACTGGGGACATGGGGGGCATGGGGACATGGGGGGACACTGGGGACATGGGGGACATGGGGACATGGGGGACATGGGGACATGGGGGGACACTGGGGATATGGGGGACATGGGGACATGGGGGTGACACTGGGGACATGGGGGGCATGGGGACATGGGGGGACACTGGGGACATGGGGGACATGGGGACATGGGGGACATGGGGACATGGGGGGACACTGGGGATATGGGGGACATGGGGACAAGGGGAGCACTGGGGACACAGGGGGATATGGGGGACATGGGGGACATGGGGACATGGGGGGGACATGGGGATATGGGGGACATGGGGACACGGGGAGCACTGAGGACACAGGGGGATATGGAGGATATGGGGGACATGGGGACATGGGGGTGACACTGGGGATATGGGGGACATGGGGACATGGGGGTGACACTGGGGATATGGGGGTGACACTGGGGATATGGGGGACATGGGGACATGGGGAGCACTGGGGACACGGGGATATGGGGGACATGGGGGACATGGGACATGGGGGGCACTGGGGATATGGGGGACATGGGGACATGGAGGACATGGGGGTGACACTGGGGATATGGGGGACATGGGGACATGGGGGTGACACCGGGGTTATGGGGGGCATGGGGATATGGGGGACATGGGGACATGGGGAGCACTGGGGACACAGGGGGATATGGAGGATATGGGGGACATGGGGGACATGGGGACATGGGGGTGACACTGGGGATATGGGGGGCATGGGGACATGGGGGACATGGGGGTGACACTGGGGATATGGCGGGCATGGGGGACATGGGGATATGGGGGTGACACTGGGGATATGGGAGACATGGGGTCATGGGGGTGACAATGGGGATATGGGGGTGACACTGGGGATATGGGGGACATGGGGACATGGGGAGCACTGGGGGACACAGGGGGATATGGGGGACATGGGGGACATGGGGACATGGGGGGGACATGGGGACATGGGGGACATGGGGACATGGGGGTGACAATGGGGATATGGGGGGCAGTGGGGACATGGGGACATGGGGACACGAGGTGGACGTGGCTGAACCACGAGCAGTGCGGGGACACGCGGGGACAGCAAGAGCTGCAGGTGGGACATGGGACATGGGGGGACACTGGGGACATGGGGGACATGGGGACATGGGGGTGACAATGGGGATATGGGGGACATGGGGACATGGGGACATGGGGGACATGGGGAGCACTGGGGATTCAGGGGGATATGAAGGATATGGGGGACATGGGGACATGGGGGACATGGGGACATGGGGGTGACACTGGGGATATGGGGGACATGGGGACATGGGGGTGACAATGGGGATATGGGGGGCAGTGGGGACATGGGGACATGGGGGGACATGGGGGTGATAATGGGGATATGGGGGGCAGTGGGGACATGGGGACATGGGGACACGGGGCGGCTGTGGCTGGACCACGAGCAGTGCGGGGACACGCGGGGACAGCAGGAGCTGCAGGTGGGACATGGGGACATGGGGGGACACTGGGGATATGGGGGACATGGGGACATGGGGGACATGGGGACATGGGGACATGGGGAGCACTGGGGACACAGGGGGATATGGAGGATATGGGGGACATGGGGACATGGGGGTGACACTGGGGATATGGGGGGCATGGGGACATGGGGACATGGGGGTGACACTGGGGATATGGGGGGCATGGGGACATGGGGACATGGGGAGCACTGGGGACTCAGGGGGATATGGAGGATATGGGGGACATGGGGGACATGGGGACATGGGGGTGACACTGGGGATATGTGGGACATGGGGACAGGGGGGACATGGGGACATGGGGAGCACTGGGGACAATGGGGGACATGGGGCACACTGGGGACATGGGGGACATGGGGACATGTGGGGCACTGGGGACATGGGGTGCCACAGGGTGCTGTGTGGTGACATGAAGTGACATTGGGGGCTGCGGGTGCCACACTGTCCCTTGTGCCCTTTGCTGTCACCCGTGCCACCGCTGTGCCACCCCCGGTGCCACCCGCTGTCCCTTGACCCCCTCTGTGCCGTGTCCCCGGTGCCACCCGCTGTCCCTTGTCCCCCCCCGCTGTCCCTTGTCCCCCTCTGTGCCGTGTCCCCGGTGCCACCCGCTGTCCCTTGTCCCCCTCTGTGCCGTGTCCCCGGTGCCACCCACTGTCCCTTGTCCCCCTCTGTGCCGTGTCCCCGGTGCCACCCACTGTCCCTTGTCCCCACCCGCTGTCCCTTGTCCCCCTCTGTGCCGTGTCCCCGGTGCCACCCGCTGTCCCTTGTCCCCCCCCGCTGTCCCTTGTCCCCCTCTGTGCCATGTCCCCGGTGCCACCCGTTGTCCCTTGTCCCCCCCCCGCTGTCCCTTGTCCCCCTCTGTGCCGTGTCCCCGGTGCCACCCACTGTCCCTTGTCCCCCCCCCTGCTGTCCCTTGTCCCCCTCTGTGCCGTGTCCCCGGTGCCACCCGCTGTCCCTTGTCCCCCCCCGCTGTCCCTTGTCCCCCTCTGTGCCGTGTCCCCGGTGCCACCCACTGTCCCTTGTCCCCCCCCGCTGTCCCTTGTCCCCCTCTGTGCCGTGTCCCCGGTTCCACCCACTGTCCCTTGTCCCCCCCCCGCTGTCCCTTGTCCCCCTCTGTGCCGTGTCCCCGGTGCCACCCGCTGTCCCTTGTCCCCCTCTGTGCCGTGTCCCCGGTGCCACCCACTGTCCCTTGTCCCCCCCCCGCTGTCCCTTGTCCCCCTCTGTGCCGTGTCCCCGGTGCCACCCACTGTCCCTTGTCCCCCCCCGCTGTCCCTTGTCCCCCCCCGCTGTCCCTTGTCCCCCTCTGTGCCGTGTCCCCGGTGCCACCCGCTGTCCCTTGTCCCCCTCTGTGCCGTGTCCCCGGTTCCACCCACTGTCCCTTGTCCCCCCCCCGCTGTCCCTTGTCCCCCTCTGTGCCGTGTCCCCGGTGCCACCCGATGCCACCATGTGCCACCCGGTGCCACATGTGGCGCTGCCACGTGTCACCCCCTGCGTGGCGCGGTGCCACGTGTGTCACCTCCCCCCCGCCCCCCCCGCCCCCCCCGCCGGGTCGTGCTGCGCCGTGTGACACAGGTGACAAATGGGACACGGGTGACAAATGGGACGCGCCCCGGGCCGTGTCACCGTGTCACCGTGTCACCGTCCCCTTGCACTGTGCCGTGTCCCATGTCACCGCGCCCCCTCCCCGTCCCTTGTCCCCCCTCCCTGTCCCCATGGCCGTGGCCCCTGTCCCCCCTCCTTGTCCCCACGATGTCCCCATGATGTCCCATGTCCCCTCCCCATCCCCGTGTCCCCATGTCCCTGTTTGCCCTTCCTGTCCCTTGTCCCCTTTCCCCCCCATCCCCTGTCCCCCCTCCCTGTCCCCATGATGTCCCCACGATGTCCCCATGATGTCCCCAAGATGTCCCCATGTTATCCCCATGATATCCCATGTCCCCTTCACATGCCCATGATGTCCCCGTGACGTCCCTGTGATGTCCCCGCAATGTCCCCACGCTGTCCCTTGATGTCCCCATGATGTCCCCACGACGTCCCCATGATGTCCCCACACTGTCCTCATGCTGTCCCCATGATATCCCCATGATGTCCCATGTCCCCATGATGTCCCCACGATGTCCCCACGATGTCCCCATGATGTCCCCACGATGTCCCCATGATGTCCCCACACTGTCCCCATGCTGTCCCCATGATATCCCCATGATGTCTCATGTCCCCATGATGTCCCCATGATGTCCCCATGATATCCCATGTCCCCATGATGTCCCCATGATATCCCCATGATGTCCCATGTCCCCATGATGTCCCCACAATGTCCCCACACTGTCCCCATGATATCCCCATGATGTCCCATGTCCCCATGATGTCCCCACACTGTCCCCACACTGTCCCCACAATGTCCCCATGTTATCCCCACGATATCCCATGTCCCCTCCACATCCCCATGATGTCCCAACGATGTCCCCTCCCCATCCCCATGTCCCCATGATGTCCCCACACTGTCCCCACACTGTCCCCATGTTATCCCCATGATGTCCCATGTCCCCTGCACATCCCCATGATGTCCCCGCAATGTCCCCACAATGTCCCCATGCTGTCCCCATGATATCCCCATGATGTCCCATGTCCCCATGATGTCCCCACACTGTCCCCACACTGTCCCCATGATATCCCCACACTGTCCCAATGTCTTCTCCACTTCCCCATGATGTCCCCGCGATGTCCCCGCAATGTCCCCACGCTGTCCCTCAATGTCCCCTGGATGTCCCCGCGATGTCCCCACGCTGTCCCTCGATGTCCCCACGATGTCCCCACGCTGTCCCCATGCTGTCCCTCAATGTCCCCACGATGTCCCCACAATGTCCCCATGCTGTCCCCATGATATCCCCAAGATGTCCCGTGTCCCCATGATGTCCCCACAATGTCCCCGCAATGTCCCCATGATATCCCCATGATATCCCATGTCCCCATGATGTCCCACACTGTCCCCACATTGTCCCCATGATATCCCCATGATGTCTCATGTCCCCATGATGTCCCCATGATATCCCCATGATATGCCCATGATGTCCCATGTCCCCACACTGTCCCCACACTGTCCCCACATTGTCCCCACAATGTCCCCATGTTATCCCCATGATGTCCCATGTCCCCTCCACATCCCCATGATGTCCCCGTGACGTCCCCGTGATGTCCCTGCAATGTCCCCACACTGTCCCCACGCTGTCCCTTGATGTCCCCACGATGTCCCCACAATGTCCCCATGCTGTCCCCATGATATCCCCATGATGTCCCGTGTCCCCATGATATCCCCATGATGTCTCATGTCCCCACAATGTCCCCATGCTGTCCCCACACTGTCCCCATGTCTTCTCCACTTCCCCATGATGTCCCCGTGATGTCCCCGTGATGTCCCCACGCTGTCCCCATGCTGTCCCTCGATGTCCCCACGATGTCCCCACAATGTCCCCATGCTGTCCCCATGATATCCCCATGATGTCCCATGTCCCCATGCTGTCCCCATGATGTCCCGTGTCCCCATGATGTCCCCACACTGTCCTCACACTGTCCCCATAATATCCCCATGATGTCCCATGTCCCCATGATGTCCCCACAATGTCCTCATACTGTCCACATGTTATCCCCATGATACCCCATGTCCCCTCCACATCCCCATGATGTCCCAACGATGTCCCCTCCCCATCCCCATGTCCCCATGATGTCCCCACACTGTCCCCATGATATCCCCATGATGTCCCATGTCCCCATGATGTCCCCATGATATCCCCACACTGTCCCCATGTCTTCTCCACTTCCCCATGATGTCCCCGCGATGTCCCCGCAATGTCCCCACGCTGTCCCTCGATGTCCCCACGATGTCCCCACGCTGTCCCCACGCTGTCCCTCAATGTCCCCACGATGTCCCCACGCTGTCCCTTGGTGTCCCCTCGATGTCCCCACGATGTCCCCACAATGTCCCCATGCTGTCCCCATGATATCCCCAAGATGTCCCGTGTCCCCATGATGTCCCCACAATGTCCCCGCAATGTCCCCATGATATCCCCATGATGTCTCATGTCCCCATGATGTCCCCATGATATCCCCATGATATGCCCATGATGTCCCATGTCCCCTCCACTTCCCCATGATGTCCCCATGATGCCCCCGTGATGTCCCTGCAATGTCCCCACACTGTCCCCACGCTGTCCCTTGATGTCCCCACAATGTCCCCACAATGTCCCCACAATGTCCCCATGTTATCCCCATGATGTCCCATGTCCCCTCCACATCCCCATGATGTCCCCGTGATGTCCCCGCAATGTCCCCACAATGTCCCCATGCTGTCCCCATGATATGCCTATGATGTCCCATGTCCCCATGATGTCCCCACACTGTCCCCATGATATCCCCATGATGTCCCATGTCCCCATGATGTCCCCACACTGTCCCCATGATATCCCCATGATGTCCCATGTCCCCATGATGTCCCCACACTGTCCCCATGATATCCCCATGATATCCCATGTCCCCATGATGTCCCCATGATATCCCCATGATGTCCCATGTCCCCTCCACTTCCCCATGATGTCCCCGTGACGTCCCCGTGATGTCCCCACGCTGTCCCTCAATGTCCCCTCGATGTCCCCGCGATGTCCCCACGCTGTCCCTCAATGTCCCCTCGATGTCCCCACGCTGTCCCTCGATGTCCCCACGATGTCCCCACGCTGTCCCTCAATGTCCCCACGATGTCCCCACGCTGTCCCCTCGATGTCCCCTCGATGTCCCCACGCTGTCCCCATGTTATCCCCATGATGTCCCATGTCCCCATGATGTCCCCATGATGTCCCCACACTGTCCCCACAATGTCCCCACAATGTCCCCATGCTATCCCCATGATGTCCCATGTCCCCATGATGTCCCCATGATGTCCCCACACTGTCCCCATGATATCCCCATGATATCCCATGTCCCCGTGATGTCCCCATGATATCCCCATGATGTCCCATGTCCCCTCCACTTCCCCATGATGTCCCCGTGACGTCCCCGTGATGTCCCCACGCTGTCCCTCAATGTCCCCTCGATGTCCCCGCGATGTCCCCACGCTGTCCCTCAATGTCCCCTTGATGTCCCCACGCTGTCCCTCGATGTCCCCACGCTGTCCCCACGCTGTCCCCACGGTGTCCCTCAATGTTCCCACGATGTCCTCACGCTGTCCCATGATATCCCCATGATGTCCCCACGCTGTCCCCACGCTGTCCCTCAATGTCCCCACAATGTCCCCACGCTGTCCCTCAATGTCCCCACAATGTCCCCACGCTGTCCCTCGATGTCCCCACGCTGTCCCTTGATGTCCCCGTGATGTCCCCGCAATGTCCCCACAATGTCCCCATGCTGTCCCCATGATATCCCCAAGATGTCTCATGTCCCCATGATGTCCCCATGATGTCCCCATGATGTCCCCACGCTGTCCCCATGATATCCCCATGATATCCCCATGATGTCCCCATGATGTCCCCATGTTATCCCCATGATGTCCCATGTCCCCTCCACTTCCCCATGATGTCCCCGTGATGTCCCCGCAATGTCCCCACGCTGTCCCCACGCTGTCCCTCAATGTCCCCACGATGTCCCCACGCTGTCCCTCGATGTCCCCACGATGTCCCCACGCTGTCCCCTCGATGTCCCCTCGATGTCCCCACGCTGTCCCCTCGATGTCCCCTCGATGTCCCCACGCTGTCCCCATGTTATCCCCATGATGTCCCATGTCCCCATGATGTCCCCATGATGTCCCCACACTGTCCCCACAATGTCCCCACAATGTCCCCATGCTATCCCCATGATGTCCCATGTCCCCATGATGTCCCCATGATATCCCCATGATGTCCCATGTCCCCTCCACTTCCCCATGATGTCCCCGTGACGTCCCCGTGATGTCCCCACGCTGTCCCTCAATGTCCCCTCGATGTCCCCGCGATGTCCCCACGCTGTCCCTCGATGTCCCCACAATGTCCCCACGCTGTCCCTCAATGTCCCCACGCTGTCCCCACGCTGTCCCCACGCTGTCCCTCAATGTTCCCACGATGTCCCCACGCTGTCCCATGATGTCCCCTCGATGTCCCCATGCTGTCCCCACGCTGTCCCTCAATGTCCCCACAATGTCCCCACGCTGTCCCTCGATGTCCCCACGATGTCCCCACGCTGTCCCTTGATGTCCCCTCGATGTCCCCACACTGTCCCCATGATATCCCCATGATATCCCATGTCCCCATGATGTCCCCACAATGTCCCCATGCTGTCCCCATGCTATCCCCATGATGTCCCATGTCCCCATGATGTCCCCATGATATCCCCATGATGTCCCATGTCCCCTCCACTTCCCCATGATGTCCCCGTGATGCCCCCGTGATGTCCCTGCGATGTCCCCACGCTGTCCCTTGATGTCCCCACAATGTCCCCACACTGTCCCCATGATATCCCCATGATATCCCATGTCACCATGATGTCCCCACAATGTCCCCACACTGTCCCCATGTTATCCCCATGATATTCCGTGTCCCCTCCACTTCCCCATGATGTCCCCACAATGTCCCCATGTTTGTTATACCCATGATGTCCCATGTCCCCTCCACATCCCCATGATGTCCCCGTGATGTCCCCGTGATGTCCCCGCAATGTCCCCACGATGTCCCCACAATGTCCCCATGCTGTCCCCATGCTCTCCCCATGATGTCTCATGTCCCCATGATGTCCCCATGCTGTCCCCATGATATCCCTATGATGTCCCATGTCCCCATGATGTCCAATGTCCCCACAATGTCCCCGCAATGGCCCCACGTTATCCCCATGATGTTTCATGTCCCCTCCACGTCCCCATGATGTCCCCACGCTGTCCCACGCTGTCCCTCAATGTCCCCACGCTGTCCCCACGCTGTCCCTTGGTGTCCCCACGCTGTCCCCACGCTGTCCCCACGCTGTCCCCACAATGTCCCTCGATGTCCCCACGCTGTCCCCCCGCAGCGCCACGCGTGGCTGCTGGAGCAGTTCCGCCTGCTCTACACCGTGGGTTACTCCGTGTCCCTCGTCGCCCTTGTCCTCGCTCTGCTCCTCCTCCTCCTCTTCAGGTACCTCCGGGGGGGGCACCCATGGGTGCTGGGGGGGGGGGGGGGGCACCCATGGGTGCTGTCACCCCGCCGTGTCCCCCGGTCCCCGCAGGCGCCTGCGCTGCACCCGCAACGTCATCCACGCCAACCTGTTCGCGTCCTTCGTGCTGCGCGCCGGGGCCATCCTGGCCAGGGACTCCTTGCTGGAACGTCACCTGCGGCCATGGGGACGCGGGGACATCCGGGACATCGCGGGGGAGCGGGTGGGGACATTGGGGGACACGTGGGGACATGATGGGGAGAAGGTGGGGACACGTGGGGGACACATGGGGGACATGGGGGACACTGGGGACATCGTGGGGGAGTAGGCGGGGACACATGGGGGACATGGGGACATGATGGGGAGTAGGTGGGGACACATGGGGGACACATGGGGGACATGGGGGACACTGGGAACATCGTGGGGGAGCAGGTGGGGACACGTGGGGGACACATTGGGGACATGGGGACATTGTGGGGGACACGTGGGGGACATGGGGACATTGTGGGGGAGCAGGTGGGGACACATGGGGGACACATGGGAGACGCGGGGACACTGGGGACATCATGGGGGAGCAGGTGGGGACACATGGGGGACACATGGGGGACATGGGGACACTGGGGACATCGTGGGGGAGCAGGTGGGGACACATGGGGGACATGGGGACATGATGGGGAGAAGGTGGGGACACGTGGGGGACACATGGGGGACACTGGGGACATTGTGGGGGAGCAGGTGGGGACATGTGGGGGACATGGGACATTGTGGGGGACATGGGGACATTGTGGGGGAGCGAGTGGGGACACATGTGGGACACATGGGGGACATGGGGACATCATGGGGAGTGGGTGGGGACACGTGGGGGACACATGGGGGACATGGGGACATTGTGGGGGAGCAGGTGAGGACACGTGGGGGACACATTGGGGACATGGGACATCGTGGGGAGCAGGTGGGGACACATGGGGGACACGTTGGGGACATGGGGACATTGTGGGGGACACCGGGACACTGGGGACATCGTGGGGGAGCAGGTGGGGACACATGGGGGACACATTTGGGACATGGGGACATTGTGGGGGACACATGGGGGACATGGGGACATTGTGGGGGACATGGGGACACTGGGGACATTGTGGGGGAGCAGGTGGGGACATGTGGGGGACACATGTGGGACATGGGGACATCGTGGGGAGCAGGTGGGGACACGTGGGGAACACGTTGGGGACATGGGGACATTGTGGAGGACACATGGGAGACATGGGGACACTGGGGACATCATGGGGGAGCAGGTGGGGATACATGGGGGACACGTGGGGGACATGGGGACATTGTGGGGGAGAAGGTGGGGACATCATGGGGGACATGGGGACATTGTGGGGGAGCAGGTGGGGACACGTGGGGGACACGTGGGGGACATGGGGACATTGTGGGGGACACGTGGGGGACACGTTGGGGACATGGGGACATTGTGGGGGACACATGGGGGACATGGGGGACATGGGGACATCGTGGGGCAGCAGGTGGGGACACATGGGGGACACATGGGGGACGTGGGGGACATGGGGACATCGTGGGGCAGCAGGTGGGGACACATGGGGGACACGTTGGGGACATGGGGACATTGTGGGGGACACGTGGGGGACATGGGGAAATTGTGGGGCAGCAGGTGGGGACACATGGGGGACACATGGGGGACACAGGGACCGTGGGGACATCACGGGGGGGTTGGTCCCATCACTATTTTGGTGTCACCATCATCTTAGTGTCACCCCAATGTTGGTCCCATCACAACCTTGGTGCCACCATCATCTTGGTCCCATCACATTCTTGGTGCCACCACCATCATGGTCCCATCATGTTCTTGGTCCCATCATGATCTTGTTGCCACCCCCACCCAACATTGGTCCCACCCCACTCTTGTTGCCACCACCTTCTTAGTGTCACCCCAATGTTGGTCCCATCACGATCTCGGTGCCACCACCTTCTTAGTGTCACCCTAATGTTCATCCCATCATGATCTTGGTGTCACCATGATCTTGGTCCCATCATGGTCTTGTTGCCACCGCCTTCTTAGTGTCACCCCAATGTTGGTCCCATCACGATCTTGGTGCCACCACCACCTTGGTCCCATCACCCTCTTGTTGCCACCCCCATCCAATGTTGGTCCCATCACACTCTTGTTGCCACCCCCATCCAATGTTGGTCCCATCATGATCTTGATGCCACCACCATCTTAGTGTCACCCTAATGTTGGTCCCATCACGATCTTGGTGCCACCACCACCTTGGTCCCATCATGATCTTGGTCCCATCACAATCTTGGTGCCACCCCCATCCAATGTTGGTCCCATCATGATCTTGGTCCCATCATGATCTTGGTCCCATCACGATCTTGGTGCCACCCCCATCCAATGTTGATCCCATCGTGATCTTGGTCCCACCATGATCTTGGTCCCATCATGATCTTGGTGCCACCACCATCCAATGTTGGTCCCATCATGATCTTGGTGCCACCCCCATCCAATGTTGGTCCCATCATGATCTTGTTGCCACCACCATCTTAGTGTCACCCCAATGTTGGTCCCATCACACTCTTGTTGCCACCCCCATCCAATGTTTGTCCCATCACGATCTTGGTGTCACCACCACCTTGGTCCCATCATGATCTTGGTGCCACCATGATCTTGGTCCCATCACGATCTTGGTGCCACCACCATCCAGTGTTGGTCCCATCATGATCTTGGTCCCATCATGATCTTGGTCCCATCATGATCTTGTTGCCACCCCCATCCAATGTTGGTCCCATCACGATCTTGGTGCCACCCCCATCCAATGTTGGTCCCATCATGATCTTGGTGTCACCATGATCTTGGTCCCATCATGATCTTGGTGCCACCACCATCCAATGTTGGTCCCATCACGATCTTGTTGCCACCCCCATCCAATGTTGGTCCCATCATGATCTTGATGCCACCACCATCTTAGTGTCACCCTAATGTTGGTCCCATCACGATCTTGGTGCCACCACCACCTTGGTCCCATCACCCTCTTGTTGCCACCCCCATCCAATGTTGGTCCCATCATGATCTTGGTGTCACCATGATCTTGGTCCCATCATGCTCTTGTTGCCACCCCCATCCAATGTTGGTCCCATCACGATCTTGGTGCCACCACCATCCAATGTTGGTCCCATCACGTTCTTGGTGCCAACATGATCTTGGTCCCATCATGATCTTGGTGCCACCACCATCCAATGTTGGTCCCATCACGATCTTGGTGCCACCACCATCCAATGTTGGTCCCATCACCATCTTGGTGTCACCATGATCTTGGTCCCATCATGATCTTGGTGCCACCACCATCTTGGTCCCATCACCCTCTTGTTGCCACCCCCATCCAATGTTGGTCCCATCATGATCTTGGTGCCACCCCCATCCAATGTTGGTCCCATCATGATCTTGGTGCCACCCCCATCCAATGTTGGTCCCATCACGCTCTTGTTGCCACCCCCATCCAATGTTGGTCCCATCACCCTCTTGTTGCCACCCCCATCCAATGTTGGTCCCATCATGATCTTGGTGTCACCATGATCTTGGTCCCATCACCCTCTTGTTGCCACCCCCATCCAATGTTGGTCCCATCACGATCTTGGTGCCACCACCACCTTGGTCCCATCACACTCTTGTTGCCACCACTATCCAATGTTGGTCCCATCATGATCTTGGTGCCACCACCATCTTGGTCCCATCACACTCTTGTTGCCACCCCCATCAAATGTTGGTCCCATCATGATCTTGATGCCACCACCATCTTAGTGTCACCCTAATGTTGGTCCCATCACGAAATTGGTGCCACCACCACCTTGGTCCCATCATGATCTTGGTCCCATCACCCTCTTGTTGCCACCCCCATCCAATGTTGGTCCCATCATGATCTTGGTGTCACCATGATCTTGGTCCCATCACGATCTTGGTGCCACCCCCATCCAATGTTGGTCCCATCACGATCTTGCTGTCACCACCATCTTAGTGTCACCCTAATGTTGGTCCCATCACGATCTTGGTGCCACCACCACCTTGGTCCCATCACCCTCTTGTTGCCACCCCCATCCAATGTTGGTCCCATCACCATCTTGGTCCCATCACGATCTTGGTGCCACCCCCATCCAATGTTGGTCCCATCATGATCTTGGTGTCACCATGATCTTGGTCCCATCACGATCTTGCTGCCACCCCCATCCAATGTTGGTCCCATCATGATCTTGTTGCCACCCCCATCCAATGTTGGTCCCATCATGATCTTGGTGTCACCATGATCTTGGTCCCATCATGATCTTGGTGCCACCCCCATCCAATGTTGGTCCCATCATGGTCTTGTTGCCACCCCCATCCAATGTTGGTCCCATCACCATCTTGGTCCCATCACCCTCTTGTTGCCACCCCCATCCAATGTTGGTCCCATCATGATCTTGGTGTCACCATGATCTTGGTCCCATCACCCTCTTGTTGCCACCCCCATCCAATGTTGGTCCCATCACGTTCTTGGTGCCACCCCCATCCAATGTTGGTCCCATCACACTCTTGTTGCCACCCCCATCCAATGTTGGTCCCATCATGATCTTGGTGCCACCACCATCTTAGTGTCACCCCAATGTTGGTCCCATCATGCTCTTGTTGCCACCCCCATCCAATGTTGGTCCCATCATGATCTTGGTGTCACCATGATCTTGGTCAAATCATGATCTTGGTGCCACCCCCATCCAATGTTGGTCCCATCACCCTCTGGTTGCCACCCCCATCCAATGTTGGTCCCATCATGCTCTTGGTGTCACCATGATCTTGGTCCCATCACCCTCTGGTTGCCACCCCCATACAATGTTGGTCCCATCACCATCTTGTTGCCACCCCCATCCAATGTTGGTCCCATCACGATCTTGATGCCACCACCATCTTAGTGTCACCCTAATGTTGGTCCCATCACGATCTTGGTGCCACCACCATCTTGGTCCCATCACCCTCTTGTTGCCACCCCCATCCAATGTTGGTCCCATCATGATCTTGGTGCCACCACCATCTTGGTCCCATCACACTCTTGTTGCCACCCCCATCCAATGTTGGTCCCATCATGATCTTGATGCCACCCCCATCTTAGTGTCACCCTAATGTTGGTCCCATCACGATCTTGGTGCCACCACCACCTTGGTCCCATCACCCTCTTGGTGCCACCCCCATCCAATGTTGGTCCCATCATGATCTTGGTGTCACCATGATCTTGGTCCCATCATGATCTTCTTGCCACCCCCATCCAATGTTGGTCCCATCACGATCTTGTTGCCACCACCATCCAATGTTGGTCCCATCACGATCTTGTTGCCACCCCCCTCCAATGTTGGTCCCATCATGATCTTGGTGTCACCATGATCTTGGTCCCATCATGATCTTGGTGCCACCCCCATCCAATGTTGGTCCCATCACCCTCTTGTTGCCACCCCCATCCAATGTTGGTCCCATCATGATCTTGGTGCCACCACCATCTTAGTCCCATCACCCTCTTGTTGCCACCCCCATCCAATGTTGGTCCCATCACCATCTTGGTCCCATCATGATCTTGTTGCCACCCCCATCCAATGTTGGTCCCATCACGATCTTGGTGCCACCCCCATCCAATGTTGGTCCCATTACGATCTTGGTGTCACCATGATCTTGGTCCCATCACGATCTTGGTGCCACCACCATCCAATGTTGGTCCCATTACGATCTTGGTGTCACCATGATCTTGGTCCCATCACGATCTTGGTGCCACCCCCATCCAATGTTGGTCCCATTACGATCTTGGTGTCACCATGATCTTGGTCCCATCACACTCTTGTTGCCACCTCCATCCAATGTTGGTCCCATCATGATCTTGGTGCCACCACCATCTTGGTCCCATCACACTCTTGTTGCCACCCTCATCCAATGTTGGTCCCATCATGATCTTGATGTCACCACCATCTTAGTGTCACCCTAATGTTGGTCCCATCACGATCTTGGTGCCACCACCATCCAATGTTGGTCCCATCACCCTCTTGTTGCCACCCCCATCCAATGTTGGTCCCACCATGATCTTGATGCCACCACCATCTTAGTGTCACCCTAATGTTGGTCCCATCACGATCTTGGTGCCACCACCACCTTGGTCCCATCACCCTCTTGGTGCCACCCCCATCCAATGTTGGTCCCATCATGATCTTGGTGTCACCATGATCTTGGTCCCATCATGATCTTGTTGCCACCCCCATCCAATGTTGGTCCCATCACGATCTTGTTGCCACCACCATCCAATGTTGGTCCCATCATGATCTTGGTGCCACCACCATCTTGGTCCCATCACACTCTTGTTGCCACCCCCATCCAATGTTGGTCCCATCACGATCATGATGCCACCACCATCTTAGTGTCACCCTAATGTTGGTCCCATCACGATCTCGGTGCCACCACCACCTTGGTCCCATCATGATCTTGGTCCCATCACGATCTTGGTGCCACCCCCATCCAATGTTGGTCCCATCATGATCTTGGTGCCACCCCCATCCAATGTTGGTCCCATCATGGTCTTGTTGCCACCCCCATCCAATGTTGGTCCCATCACCATCTTGGTCCCATCACCCTCTTGTTGCCACCCCCATCCAATGTTGGTCCCATCATGATCTTGGTGTCACCATGATCTTGGTCCCATCACCCTCTTGTTGCCACCCCCATCCAATGTTGGTCCCATCACGTTCTTGGTGCCACCCCCATCCAATGTTGGTCCCATCACACTCTTGTTGCCACCCCCATCCAATGTTGGTCCCATCATGATCTTGGTGCCACCACCATCTTAGTGTCACCCCAATGTTGGTCCCATCATGCTCTTGTTGCCACCCCCATCCAATGTTGGTCCCATCATGATCTTGGTGTCACCATGATCTTGGTCAAATCATGATCTTGGTGCCACCCCCATCCAATGTTGGTCCCATCACCCTCTTGTTGCCACCCCCATCCAATGTTGGTCCCATCATGATCTTGGTGTCACCATGATCTTGGTCCCATCACGATCTTGCTGCCACCCCCATCCAATGTTGGTCCCATCATGATCTTGGTGTCACCCCCATCCAATGTTGATCCCATCACCCTCTTGTTGCCACCCCCATCCAATGTTGGTCCCATCATGATCTTGGTGCCACCACCATCTTAGTGTCACCCTAATGTTTGTCCCATCACGATCTTGGTGCCACCACCATCTTGGTCCCATCACCCTCTTGTTGCCACCCCCATCCAATGTTGGTCCCATCACGATCTTGGTGTCACCCCCATCCAATGTTGGTCCCATCATGATCTTGGTGCCACCCCCATCCAATGTTGGTCCCATCACACTCTTGGTGTCACCATGATCTTGGTCCCATCATGATCTTGGTGCCACCACCATCCAATGTTGGTCCCATCACACTTGTTGCCACCACCACCCAATGTTGGTCCCATCACGATCTGGGTGGCACCATGATCTTGGTCCCATCACGACCTTGGTGCCACCACCATCCAATGTTGGTCCCATCATGATCTTGGTGCCACCCCCATCCAATGTTGATCCCATCACCGTCTTGTTGCCACCCGCCATCCAATGTTGGTCCCATCATGATCTTGGTGTCACCATGATCTTGGTCCCATCATGATCTTGGTGCCACCACCATCTAATGTTGGTCCCATCATGATCTTGGTGTCACCCTGATCTTGGTCCCATCATGATCTTGGTGCCACCCCCATCCAATGTTGGTCCCATCACCCTCTTGATGCCACCCCCATCCAATGTTGGTCCCATCACAATCTTGGTGTCACCATGATCTTGGTCCCATCATGATCTTGGTGCCACCTCCATCTAATGTTGGTCCCATCATGATCTTGGTGTCACCATGATCTTGGTCCCATCATGATCTTGATGCCACCCCCATCCAATGTTGGTCCCATCACGATCTTGGTGCCACCCCCATCCAATGTTGGTCCCATCACAATCTTGGTGTCACCATGATCTTGGTCCCATCATGATCTTGGTGCCACCTCCATCCAATGTTGGTCCCATCATGATCTTGTTGCCACCCCCATCCAATGTTGGTCCCATCACGATCTTGGTGTCACCATGATCTTGGTCCCATCATGATCTTGGTGCCACCACCATCTTGGTCCCATCACCATCTTGTTGCCACCCCCATCCAATGTTGGTCCCATCATGATCTTGGTGCCACCACCATCTTAGTGTCACCCTAATGTTGGTCCCATCATGATCTTGGTCCCATCATGATCTTGGTCCCATCACCCTCTTGTTGCCACCCCCATCCAATGTTGGTCCCATCATGATCTTGGTCCCATCATGATCTTGGTCCCATCACGATCTTGGTGCCACCCCCATCCAATGTTGGTCCCATCGTGATCTTGGTCCCACCATGATCTTGGTCCCATCATGATCTTGGTGCCACCACCATCCAATGTTGGTCCCATCACGATCTTGGTGCCACCCCCATCCAATGTTGGTCCCATCATGATCTTGGTGTCACCATGATCTTGGTCCCATCATGATCTTGGTGCCACCACCACCTCGGTCCCATCACCCTCTTGTTGCCACCCCCATCCAATGTTGGTCCCATCACGATCTTGGTCCCATCATGATCTTGGTGCCACCCCCTCCAATATTGGTCCCATCATGATCTTGGTGTCACCATGATCTTGGTCCCATCATGATCTTGGTGCCACCACCATCTTGGTCCCATCACGATCTTGCTGCCACCCCCATCCAATGTTGGTCCCATCATGATCTTGATGCCACCACCATCTTAGTGTCACCCTAATGTTGGTCCCATCACAACCTTGGTGCCACCAGCATCTTGGTCCCATCACATTCTTGGTGCCACCAGCATCTTGGTCCCATCACATTCTTGGTGCCACCACCACCTTGGTCCCATCATGATCTTGGTCCCATCACGATCTTGGTGCCACCCCCATCCAATGTTGGTCCCATCATGATCTTGGTGCCACCCCCATCCAATGTTGGTCCCATCATGGTCTTGTTGCCACCCCCATCCAATGTTGGTCCCATCACCATCTTGGTCCCATCACCCTCTTGTTGCCACCCCCATCCAATGTTGGTCCCATCACGCCCATGTTGCCCCCACCACCTTGGTCCCCCCCCCTCTCATTGCCACCCCCCGTGCCGGTCCCCTGACGCGTCCCCGTGTCCCCAGGCGGTGGCCGGTTGCCGCCTGGCGCAGGTGGTCACCCAGTACTGCGTGGGTGCCAACTACGGGTGGCTGCTGGCCGAGGGGCTGTTCCTGCACAAGCTGCTGGTGCTGGTCACCTTCTCGGGCCAGCGCTGCCTGCCCGCCTTCCTGCTGCTGGGCTGGGGTCAGTGTCCCTAAGTGTCCCCAAGTGTCCCCAAGTGTCCCCAGGGGTGTCCCTGTCTCCATTCCCCCACCACAAGGGAGTCCATGGGGGTCCCTGTCCCCATTCCTCCCACCACAGGGGTGTCCCCAAGGGAATCCCTGGTCTCCGTTGGTGTCCCCAGGGGTGTCCCCGAGTGTCCCCAAGTGTCTCCAAGTGTCCCCAAGTGTCCCCAGGGGTGTCCCTGTCTCCATTCCCCCACCACAGGGGTGTCCCTGGGGGTCCCTGTCCCCATTTCCCCCACCCCAGGGGTCTCCCCAAGGGAATCCCTGGTCCCTGGGGGTGTCCCCAAGTGTCCCCAGGGGTGTCCCCAGGGGTGTCCACGAGTGTCCCCAAGTGTCCCCAAGTGTCCCCAAGTGTCCCCAGGGGTGTCCCTGTCTCCATTCCCCCACCCCAGGGGTGTCCATGGGGGTCCCTGTCCCCATTCCTCCCACCACAGGGGTGTCCCCAGGGGAATCCCTGGTCCCTGTTGGTGTCCCCAAGTGTCCCCAAGTGTCCCCAGGTGTCCCCAGGGGTGTCCCCGAGTGTCCCCAACTGTCCCCAGGGGTGTCCCTGTCTCAATTCACCCACCACAGGGGTGTCCCTGGGGGTCCCTGTCCCCATTCCTCCCACCCCAGGGGTGTCCCCAAGGGAATCCCTGGTCCCTGGGGGTGTCCCCAAGTGTCCCCAGGTTTGTCCCCAGGGGTGTCCCCAAGTGTCCCCAAGTGTCCCCAGGGGTGTCCCTGTCTCCATTCACCCACCACAGGGGTGTCCATGGGGGTCCCTGTCCCCATTTCCCCCACCCCAGGGGTGTCCCCAAGGGAATCCCTGGTCCCTGTCAGTGTCCCCAAGTGTCCCCGAGTGTCCCCAAGTGTCCCCAAGTGTCCCCAGGGGTGTCCCTGTCTCCATTCCCCCACCACAGGGATGTCCCTGGGGGTCCCTGTCCCCATTCCTCCCACCCCAGGGGTGTCCCCAAGGGAATCCCTGGTCCCTGTTGGTGTCCCCAGTTGTCCCCAAGTGAATCCCTGGTCCCTGTCAGTGTCCCCAAGTGTCCCCAGGGGTGTCCCCGAGTGTCCCCAAGTGTCCCCAGGGGTGTCCCTGTCTCCATTCACCCACCACAGGGGTGTCCCTGGGGGTCCCTGTCCCCATTCCTCCCACCCCAGGGGTGTCCCCAAGGGAATCCCAGATCCCTGGGCGTGTCCCCAAGTGTCCCCAGGTTTGTCCCCAGGGGTGTCCCCAAGTGTCCCCGAGTGTCCCCAAGTGTCCCCAGGGGTGTCCCTGTCTCCATTCCCCCACCACAGGGGTGTCCCTGGGGGTCCCTGTCCCTATTTCCCCCACCCCAGGGGTGTCCCCAAGGGAATCCCTGGTCCCTGTCAGTGTCCCCAGGTGTCCCCAAGTGTCCCTGAGTGTCCCTGAGTGTCCCCGAGTGTCCCCAAGTGTCCCCAGGGGTGTCCCTGTCTCCATTCCCCCCACCCCAGAGGTGTCCCCAGGGGAATCCCTGGTCCCTAGGGGTGTCCCCAAGTGTCCCCAGGGGTGTCCCCAAGTGTCCCCAAGTGTCCCCAGGGGTGTCCCTGTCTCCATTCCCCCCACCCTAGGGATGTCCCCAAGTGTCCCCAAGGGAATCCCTGGTCCCTGTGGGTGTCCCCAGGTGTGTCCCCAAGGGAATCCCTGGTCCCCAAGTGTGTCCCCAAGTGTCCCCAGGGGTGTCCCTGAGTGTCCCCAAGGGAATCCCTGGTCCCTGTGGGTGTCCCCAGGTGTGTCCCCAAGGGAATCCCTGGTCCCTAGGGGTGTCCCCAAGTGTCCCCAGGGGTGTCCCCAAGTGTCCCCATGTGTCTCCAAGTGTCCCTGAGTGTCCCCAGGTGTCCCCAGGGGTGTCCCTGTCTCCATTCCCCCCACCCCAGGGATGTCCCCAAGTGTCCCCAAGGGAATCCCTGGTCCCTGTGGGTGTCCCCAAGTGTCCCCAAGGGAATATCTCATCCCTAGGGGTGTCCCCAAGTGTCCCCAGGGGTGTCCCCAAGTGTCCTCAAGGGAATCCCTGGTCCCTGTGGGTGTCCCCAGGTGTGTCCCCAAGGGAATCCCTGGTCCCCAAGTGTGTCCCCAAGTGTCCCCAGGGGTGTCCCTGAGTGTCCCCAAGGGAATCCCTGGTCCCTGTGGGTGTCCCCAGGTGTGTCCCCAAGGGAATCCCTGGTCCCTAGGGGTGTCCCCAAGTGTCCCCAGGGGTGTCCCCAAGTGTCCCCAGGTGTCTCCAAGTGTCCCTGAGTGTCCCCAAGTGTCCCCAGGGGTGTCCCTGTCTCCATTCCCCCCACCCCAGGGGTGTCCCCAAGTGTCCCCAAGGGAATCCCTGGTCCCTGTGGGTGTCCCCAAGTGTCCCCAAGGGAATATCTCATCCCTAGGGGTGTCCCCAAGTGTCCCCAGGGGTGTCCCCAAGTGTCCTCAAGGGAATCCCTGGTCCCTGTGGGTGTCCCCAGGTGTGTCCCCAAGGGAATCCCTGGTCCCCAAGTGTGTCCCCAAGTGTCCCCAGGGGTGTCCCTGAGCGTCCCCAAGGGAATCCCTGGTCCCTGTGGGTGTCCCCAGGAGTGTCCCCAAGGGAATCCCTGGTCCCTAGGGGTGTCCCCAAGTGTCCCCAGGGGTGTCCCTGAGTGTCCCCAAGGGAATCCCTGGTCCCTGTGGGTGTCCCCAGGAGTGTCCCCAAGGGAATCCCTGGTCCCTAGGGGTGTCCCCAAGTGTCCCCAGGGGTGTCCCCAAGTGTCCCCAGGTGTCTCCAAGTGTCCCTGAGTGTCCCCAAGTGTCCCCAGGGGTGTCCCTGTCTCCATTCCCCCCACCCCAGGGATGTCCCCAAGTGTCCCCAAGGGAATCCCTGGTCCCTGTGGGTGTCCCCAAGTGTCCCCAAGGGAATATCTCATCCCTAGGGGTGTCCCCAAGTGTCCCCAGGGGTGTCCCCAAGTGTCCCCAAGGGAATCCCTGGTCCCTGTGGGTGTCCCCAAGTGTCCCCAAGGGAATCCCTGGTCCCTGTGGTTGTCCCCAAGGGTGTCCCTGTCCCCATCTGCCCCTTCAGGTTTGTCCTTGTCCCCATTCCCCACCCCAAATCATGTCCCCAAGCGGATCCCCTGTCCCTGCCAATGTCCCCAAGTGTCCCCAAGTGTCCCCAATTGTCCCCCTCCCCCCAGGTGCTCCCGTCCTCTTCGTTGTCCCCTGGGTGGTGGCCCGTGCCCTCTACGAGAACGAAGGGTGAGGCCGCTGTCACCGCGCCCCCACATTGTCACCCCCCCTTTGGGGACACCACTGTCCCCAAGACGGTGACACAAGTGTCCCCAAGGAGGTGACACGAGTGTCCCCACCGCAGGTGCTGGGAGAGGAACGAGAAGGCGGCGGTTTGGTGGATCATCCGCTGTCCCATCCTGGTGGCCGTGGCGGTGGGTGGCATTGTCCCCAACCCTGGTGACATCACGGTGTCACCATGCCATTGGCATCACGGTGTCACCTCTCCGGTGACATGGTGCTGTCACCACCCTGGTGACATCGTGGTTTCACCACCCCGATGACATCATGGGGTCACCTCCCCGGTGACATCGTGGTGTCACCTCCCCGGTGACATCATAGTGTCACCACCCTGGTGACATGGCGTTGTCACCACCCCGATGACATCATGGTGTTGCCATCCCGGTGACATCATGGTGTCACCATCCCAGTGGCATGGCAGTGTCACCACCCCGATGACATCATGGTGTCACCTCCCCGGTGACGTGGTGCTGTCACCACCGCGATGACATCATGGTGTCACCATCCCAGTGACATGGCAGTGTCACCACCCCAATGACATCATGGTGTCACCACCCCGGTGACATCACATTCTCACCACCCCAATGACATCACGGTGTCACCTTCCCGGTGACATCGCAGTGTCACCACCCCAATGACATCACGTTGTCACCTCCCTGGTGACATGGTGCTGTCACCACCCCGATGACATCATGGTGTCACCACCCTGGTGACATATCGGTGTCGCCACCCCAGTGACATCACGGGGTCACCACCCTATTGACATCATGGTGTCACCACCTCAGTGACATCACGGTGTCACCACCCTATTGACATCACGGTGTCACCTCCCCGGTGACATCGCGGTGTCACCACCCCAATGACATCATGGTGTTGCCAGCCCGGTGACATCACGCTGTCACCAACCCGGTGACATGGTGCTGTTACCACCCCATTGACATCACGGTGTCACCACCCTGGTGACATCATGTTGTCACCACCCTATTGACATCACGGTGTCACCTCCCCGGTGACATCATGGTGTCACCACCCCAGTGACATTACGGTGTCACCACCCCATTGACATCACGGTGTCACCTCCCCGGTGACATTATGGTGTCACCACCCCAGTGACATATCGGTGTCACCACCCCAGTGACAACGCAGTGTCACCTTCCCGGTGACATCACGGTGTCACCACCCTATTGACATCATGTTGTCACCGCCCCACTGACATGGTGCTGTCACCACCCTGGTGACATCATGGTGTCACCACCCTATTGGCATCACGGTGTCACCACCCTATTGACATCACGATGTCACCTCCCCGGTGACATTGTGGTGTCACCACCCCATTGACATCACGGTGTCACCACCCCATTGACATCCCAGTGTCACCTCCCCGGTGACATATCGGTGTCACCACCCTATTGACATCACGGTGTCACCACCCTATTGACATCCCAGTCTCACCACCCTATTGACATCACGGTGTCACCACCCCATTGACATCACGGTGTCACCACCCCATTGACATAATGTTGTCACCACCCTATTGATATCACGGTGTCACCTACCCGGTGACATCGCGGTGTCACCACCTCAGTGACATGATGGTGTCACCTCCCCAGTGACATCCCAGTGTCACCACCCTGGTGACATCATGTTGTCACCACCCTATTGACATCACAGTGTCACCACCCCGGTGACATCATGATGTCACCACCCTGATGACATCATGCTGTCACCACCCCATTGACATGGTGCTGTCACCACCCTGGTGACATCATGGTGTCACCACCCCAGTGACATATCGGTGTCACCACCCCATTGACATCCCAGTGTCACCACCCTGGTGACATTACGGTGTCACCACCCCATTGACATCCCAGTGTCACCACCCTGGTGACATCATGGTGTCACCTCCCCGGTGACATCACGGTGTCACCACCCTATTGACATCCCAGTGTCACCACCCTATTGACATCACAGTGTCACCACCCTATTGACATCGCGGTGTCACCTCCCCGGTGACATCGCGGTGTCACCACCCCAATGACATCATGGTGTTGCCATCCCGGTGACATCACGCTGTCACCAACCCGGTGACATGGCGGTGTCACCACTCCAATGACATCATGTTGTCACCTCCCCGGTGATGTCACGGTGTCACCTCCCCAATGACATCACGGTGTCACCACCCCAATGACATCATGTTGTCACCATCCTATTGACATCACGGTGTCACCTCCCCAGTGACATCACGATGTCACCACCCTGGTGACATCACGGTGTCACCACCCCATTGACATCCCAGTGTCACCTCCCCGGTGACATCATGGTGTCACCACACTATTGACATCCCAGTGTCACCACCCTATTGACATCACGGTGTCACCTCCCCGGTGACATATCGGTGTCACCACCCTATTGACATCACGGCGTCACCACCCCATTGACATCATGTTGTCACCTCCCCGGTGACATCACGGTGTCACCTCCCCATTGACATCCCGGTGTCACCTCCCCGGTGACATCACGGTGTCACCACCCCATTGACATCCCAGTGTCACCACCCTATTGACATCACGGTGTCACCTCCCCGGTGACATATCGGTGTCACCACCCTATTGACATCACGGTGTCACCACCCCATTGACATAATGTTGTCACCACCCTGGTGACATCACGGTGTCACCACCCCAATGACATCATGTTGTCACCACCCTATTGACATCACGGTGTCACCACCCCATTGACATCCCAGTGTCACCACCCTATTGACATCACGGTGTCACCTCCACGGTGACATCACGGTGTCACCACCCTATTGACATCACGGTGTCACCTTCCCGGTGACATCACGGTGTCACCACCCCATTGACATAATGTTGTCACCACCCTATTGACATCACGGTGTCACCACCCTATTAACATCCCGGTGTCACCATCCCAGTGACATCACGGTGTCACCTCCCCATTGACATCCCAGTGTCACCACCCTATTGACATCACGGTGTCACCTCCCCGGTGGCATATCGGTGTCACCACCCTATTGACATCACTGTGTCACCACATCATTGACATCACAGTGTCACCACCCTATTGACATCACGGTGTCACCACCTCAGTGATATCGCGGTGTCACCTCCCCGGTGACATCACGGTGTCACCACCCCATTGACATCCCAGTGTCACCTCCCCGGTGACATATCGGTGTCACCACCCTATTGACATCACGGTGTCACCTTCCCGGTGACATCACGGTGTCACCACCCTATTGACATCATGTTGTCACCACCCTATTGACATCACGGTGTCACCACCCTATTGACATCACGGTGTCACCTCCCTGGTGACATCATGTTGTCACCACCCCAGTGACATTACGGTGTCACCACCCCAATGACATCATGTTGTCACCACCCTATTGACATCCCGGTGTCACCACCCCGGTGACATCCCAGTGTCACCACCCTATTGACATCCCAGTGTCACCACCCCATTGACATCATGTTGTCACCACCCTATTGACATCCCAGTGTCACCACCCCATTGACATCATGTTGTCACCACCCTGGTGACATCACGGTGTCACCTCCCCAGTGACATTACGGTGTCACCACCCCATTGACATCCCAGTGTCACCTCCCCGGTGACATATCGGTGTCACCACCCTATTGACATCACGGTGTCACCTTCCCGGTGACATCACGGTTTCACCACCCTATTGACATCACGGTGTCACCACCCCATTGACATCATGTTGTCACCACCCTATTGACATCACGGTGTCACCACCCCAGTGACATCCCGGTGTCACCTCCCCGGTGACATCCCGGTGTCACCTCCCCGGTGACATGGCGGTGTCACCGCTGTCCCCAGGTGAACTTCGTGGTGTTCGTGCGCATCGTCCGCATCTTGGTGGCCAAAGTGCGGGCGCACCAGGTGGCCCGTGGGGACACCCGGCTCAGGTGGGGACATGGGGGGGACATGGGGGGGACATGCGGGTGGCACCGAGTGGCCTCATCCCCATCGTGTCCTTGTGGTGGCCCTGGGGTGTCTCTGTGTCCCCAAGTGTGTCCCCAAGTGTGTCCCCAGCCCTGGTGTGTGTCCCCAAACGTGTCCCCAGGTGTCCCCAAGTGTGTCCCCACCCCTATCATGTCCCCATGTGTGTCCCCAAGTGTGTCCCCAAGTGTGTCCCCATGCCCGTTGTGTCCCCAAGTATGTCCCCAAACATGTCCCCAAGTGTGTCCCCATCCCATCATGTCCCCAAGTGTGTCCCCAAGTGTGTCCCCATGTGTGTCCCCATCCCTATCATGTCCCCAAGTGTGTCCCCAAGTGTGTCCCCAAGTGTGTCCCCAGGTGTGTCCCCATCCCATAATGTCCCCAAGTGTGTCCCCAAGTGTGTCCCCAACCCTCTCATGTCCCCAAGTGTGTCCCCAAGTGTGTCCCCATTCCCATAATGTCCCCAAGTGTGTCCCCAAGTGTGTCCCCATCCCCATAATGTCCCCAAGTGTGTCCCCAAGTGTGTCCCCAAGTGTGTCCCCATCCCCATCATGTCCCCATGTGTGTCCCCAAGTGTGTCCCCATGCCCGTTGTGTCCCAAAGTATGTCCCCAAACGTGTCCCCAAGTGTGTCCCCATCCCATCATGTCCCCAAGTGTGTCCCCAAGTGTGTCCCCATGTGTGTCCCCATCCCTATAATGTCCCCAAGTGTGTCCCCAAGTGTGTCCCCATGTGTGTCCCCATCCCCATAATGTCCCCAAGTGTGTCCCCAAGTGTGTCCCCAAGTGTGTCCCCATCTGTGTCCCCATCCCATCATGTCCCCAAGTGTGTCCCCAAGTGTGTCCCCAAGTGTGTCCCCATGCCCATCATGTCCCCAAGTGTGTCTCTAAATGTGTCCCCAAGTGTCCCTGTCCCCATAACAGCACAAGTGTGTCCCCATGTGTGTCCCCAAGTGTGTCCCAAGTGTGTCCCCATCCCCATCATGTCCCCAAGTGTGTCCCCAAGTGTGTCCCCAAGTGTGTCCCCATCCCTATAATGTCCCCAAGTGTGTCCCCACCCCCATAATGTCCCCAAGTGTGTCCCCAAGTGTGTCCCCATCCCATAATGTCCCCAAGTGTGTCCCCATCCCTATAATGTCCCCAAGTGTGTCCCCACCCCCACAATGTCCCCAAGTGTGTCCCCAAGTGTGTCCCCAACCCCATCATGTCCCCAAATGTGTCCCCATCCCTGTTGTGTCCCCACCCCATCATGTCCCCAAGTGTGTCCCCATGTGTGTCCCCATCCCATCATGACCCCAAGTGTGTCCCCAAGTGTGTCCCCAAGTGTGTCCCCATCTGTGTCCCCACCCCCTCATGTCCCCAAGTCTGTCCCCAAGTGTGTCCCCATCCCTATAATGTCCCCAAGTGTGTCCCCAAGTGTGTCCCCACCCCCATAATGTCCCCAAGTGTGTCCCCATGTGTGTCCCCATCCTTATAACGTCCCCAAGTGTGTCCCCAACCCCATAATGTCCCCAAGTGTGTCCCTAAGTGGGTCCCCAACCCCATCATGTCCCCAAATGTGTCCCCATCCCTGTTGTGTCCCCACCCCCTCATGTCTCCAAGTGTGTCCCCATCTGTGTCCCCATCCCATCATGACCCCAAGTGTGTCCCCAAGTGTGTCCCCATCCCTGTCATGTCCCCAAGTGTGTCCCCAAGTGTGTCCCCATGCCCATCATGTCCCCAAGTGTGTCCACATAATGTCCTTAAGTGTGTCCCCAAGTGTGTCCCCAAGTGTGTCCCCACCCCCATAATGTCCCCAAGTGTGTCCCCAAGTGTGTCCCCATCCCTATAATGTCCCCAAGTGTGTCCCCAAGTGTGTCCCCAAGTGTGTCCCCAAGTGTGTCCCCACCCCCATTATGTCCCCAAGTGTGTCCCCAAGTGTGTCCCCACCCCCTCATGTCCCCAAGTCTGTCCCCAAGTGTGTCCCCATCCCTATAATGTCCCCAAGTGTGTCCCTAAGTGTGTCCCCAACCCCATCATGTCCCCAAGTGTGTCCCCAAGTGTGTCCCCATGTGTGTCCCCATCCCGTCATGTCCCCAAGTGTGTCTCTAAATGTGTCCCCAAGTGTCCCTGTCCCCATAACAGCCCAAGTGTGTCCCCATGTGTGTCCCCAAGTGTGTCCCAAGTGTGTCCCCATCCCCATCATGTCCCCAAGTGTGTCCCCAAGTGTGTCCCCATCCCTATAATGTCCCCAAGTGTGTCCCCAAGTGTGTCCCCATCCCCATCATGTCCCCAAGTGTGTCCCCAAGTGTGTCCCCATCCCTATAATGTCCCCAAGTGTGTCCCCACCCCCATAATGTCCCCAAGTGTGTCCCCAAGTGTGTCCCCATCCCTATAATGTCCCCAAGTGTGTCCCCACCCCCATAATGTCCCCAAGTGTGTCCCCAAGTGTGTCCCCATCCCATCATGTCCCCAAGTGTGTCCCCAAGTGTGTCCCCAAGTGTGTCCCCAGGTGTGTCCCCATCCCATAATGTCCCCAAGTGTGTCCCCAAGTGTGTCCCCACCCCTCTCATGTCCCCAAGTGTGTCCCCAGGTGTGTCCCCACACCCATAATGTCCCCAAGTGTGTCCCCAAGTGTGTCCCCAAGTGTGTCCCCATCCCATCATGTCCCCAAGTGTGTCCCCCAGTGTGTCCCCACCCCCATAATGTCCCCAAGTGTGTCCCCAGGTGTGTCCCCATTGCCGTGTCACCACCACGGTGTGTCCCGGGGGGGTCCCCTCTGATGTCCCCTTGGCGTCCCCGTTGTCCCCAGGCTGGCGCGCTCCACGCTGACGCTGATCCCGCTGCTGGGGGTGCACGAGGTGGCCTTTGCGCTGGCGGGGGAGGGGCAGGGGGGGGACACCCCCCGGCTGGTGCGGCTGTGCCTGCAGCTGCTGCTGTCGTCATCGCAGGTGGGACATGGGGACATCAGTGGGGACATGGGGACAATGGGGACAATGGGGACATTGGGGGCATTGGGGGCATTGGGGACAATGGGGACAATGGGGACATTGGGGGCATTGGGGATGTGGGGGACAATGGGGACATTGGGGACATTGGGGATGTGGGGACAATGGGGACATGGGGACACAGGGACATCAGTGGGGACATGGGGACAATGGGGACAATGGGGACATTGGGGACAATGGGGACAATGGGGGCATTGGGGATGTGGGGGACAATGGGGACATTGGGGGCATTGGGGACAATGGGGACATTGGGGATAATGGGGATATGGGGGACAATGGGGACATTGGGGGCATTGGGGATGTGGGGGACAATGGGGACATTGGGGACATTGGGGATGTGGGGGACAATGGGGACATTGGGGATAATGGGGATATGGGGACATTGGGGACATTGGGGATATGGGGGACAGTGGGGACATTGGGGATAATGGGGATATGGGGGACATGGGGGACATTGGGGACACTGGGGATATGGGGACAATGGGGACATGGGGACACAGGGACATCAGTGGGGACATGGGGACAATGGGGACAATGGGGACATTGGGGGCATTGGGGATATGGGGGACAATGGGGACATTGCGGATATGGGGATCTGGGGGACAATGGGGACATGGGGACATTGGGGATGTGGGGGACAATGGGGACAATGGGGACATTGGGGACAATGGGAACAATCGGGACATTGGGGGCATTGGGGACAATGGGGACAATGGGGGCATTGGGGGCATTGGGGATGTGGGGGACAATGGGGACATTGGGGATAATGGGGATATGGGGGATAATGGGGATATGGGGGACATGGGGGACATTGGGGACAATGGGGATAATGGGGATATGGGGACAATGGGGACAATGGGGACATTGGGGGCATTGGGGATGTGGGGGACAATGGGGACATTGGGGGCATTGGGGATGTGGGGGACAATGGGGACATTGGGGATAATGGGGATATGGGGGACAATGGGGACATTGGGGATAATGGGGATATGGGGACATTGGGGACATTGGGGGCATTGGGGATGTGGGGGACAATGGGGACATTGGGGACATTGGGGATGTGGGGGACAATGGGGACATTGGGGATAATGGGGATATGGGGGACATGGGGGACATTGGGGACAATGGGGACAATGGGGACATTGGGGACATTGGGGATATGGGGGACAATGGGGACATTGGGGGCATTGGGGATGTGGGGGACAATGGGGACATTGGGGACATTGGGGATGTGGGGACATTGGGGACATTGGGGATATGGGGGACAATGGGGACATTGGGGGCATTGGGGACAATGGGGACAATGGGGACATTGGGGGCATTGGGGATGTGGGGGACAATGGGGACATTTGGGATAATGGGGATATGGGGACATTGGGGACATTGGGGGCATTGGGGATGTGGGGGACAATGGGGACAATGGGGACATCGGGGATATGGGGGACAATGGGGACATTGGGGATAATGGGGACAATGGGGACATTGGGGGCATTGGGGACAATGGGGACAATGGGGACATTGGGGGCATTGGGGATGTGGGGGACAATGGGGACATTGGGGATAATGGGGATATGGGGACATTGGGGATAATGGGGATATGGGGGACATGGGGGACATTGGGGACATTGGGGATATGGGGGACAATGGGGACATTGGGGACATTGGGGATATGGGGGACAATGGGGACATTGGGGGCATTGGGGATGTGGGGGACAATGGGGACATTGGGGGCATTGGGGATGTGGGGGACAATGGGGACATTGGGGATAATGGGGATATGGGGGACAATGGGGACATTGGGGGCATTGGGGATGTGGGGGACAATGGGGACAATGGGGACATCGGGGATATGGGGGACAATGGGGACATTGGGGATAATGGGGACAATGGGGACATTGGGGGCATTGGGGACAATGGGGACAATGGGGACATTGGGGGCATTGGGGATGTGGGGGACAATGGGGACATTGGGGATAATGGGGATATGGGGACATTGGGGATAATGGGGATATGGGGGACATGGGGGACATTGGGGGCATTGGGGATATGGGGGACAATGGGGACATTGGGGGCATTGGCGATGTGTGGGACAATGGGGACATTGGGAGCATTGGGGAGGTGGGGGACAATGGGGACATTGGGGGCATTGGGGATGTGGGGGACAATGGGGACATTGGGGACATTGGGGATGTGGGGGACAATGGGGACATTGGGGATAATGGGGATATGGGGACATTGGGGACATTGGGGATATGGGGGACAGTGGGGACATTGGGGAAAATGGGGATATGGGGGACATGGCGTACATTGGGGACATTGGGGATATGGGGACAATGGGGACATGGGGACACAGGGACATCAGTGGGGACATGGGGACAATGGGGACAATGGGGACATCGGGGATATGGGGGACAATGGGGACATCGGGGATATGGGGGACAATGGGGACATGGGGACATTGGGGATGTGGGGGACAATGGGGACGTTGGGTGCATTGGGGATGTGGGGACAATGGGGACATGGGGACACAGGGACATCAATGGGGACATGGGGACAGTGTGGACAATGGGGACATCGGGGATATGGGGGACAATGGGGACATGGGGGGACATTGGGGACATTGGGAACAATGGGGACATGGGGGACACAGGGGACATTGGGGATATGGGGGACAATGGGACATTGGGGATAATGGGGTGTGGGGACATTGGGAAAAATGGGGACATGGGGGACACGGGGGACATTGGGGATATGGGGACAATGGGGACATTGGGAATGATGGGGATATGGGGACAATGGGGATGATGGGGATATGGGGACAATGGGGACATGGGAGACACGGGGACATCAATGGGGACATCGGGACATGGGGACATCGGGGATATGGGGGACAATGGGGACATTGGAGGCATTGGGGATATGGGGACAATGGGTACATGGGGAACAGGGACATCAATGGGGACATGGGGACAGTGTGGTTAATGGGGACATTGGGGATATGGGGGACAATGGGGACATGGGGGATATGGGGACAATGGGGACATGGGGACATTGGGGATGTGGGGGACAATGGGGATAATGGGGACAGTGGGGATGTTGGGGACATTGGGGATATGGTGGACAATGGGGACAATGGGGATATGGGGACATGGGGACATGGGGACATTGGGGATATGGGGGACAATAGGGACATGGGGACACAGGGACATCAATGGGGACATGGGGACAATGTGGACAATGGGGACATCGGGGATATGGGGGACAATGGGGACAATGGGGATATGGGGGACAATGGGGACAATGGGGATATGGGGGACATGGGGACATGGGGACATTAGGGAGATGGGGGGACAATGGGGACATTGGGGATATGGGGACAATGGGAATATGGGGACAACAGGGATATTGGGGATGTGGGGACAATGGGGACATGGGGGACATGGGGGGATATGGGGGGGACATGGGGTTGTCCCCATTGTTCCCATGTCCCACATATCCCCAGTGTCCCCCATGTCCCCATGTCCCCCCATATCCCCAATGTATGTCCCCATGTCCCCAATGTCCCCATGTCCCCATTGTCCCCAATGTCCCCATTGTCCCCCATATCCCCATTGTCCCCAATGTCCCCATTGTCCCCCATATCCCCATTGTCCCCAATGTCCCCAATGTCCCCATTGTCCCCAATGTCCCCATTGTCCCCCATATCCCCATTGTCCCCAATGTCCCCAATGTCCCCATTGTCCCCAATGTCCCCATTGTCCCCCACATCCCCATTGTCCCCAATGTCCCCAATGTCCCCATTGTCCCCAATGTCCCCATTGTCCCCCATATCCCCATTGTCCCCAATGTCCCCAATGTCCCCATTGTCCCCAATGTCCCCATTGTCCCCCATATCCCCATTGTCCCCAATGTCCCCATTGTCCCCAATGTCCCCATTGTCCCCCATATCCCCATTGTCCCCAATGTCCCCAATGTCCCCAATGTCCCCATGTCCCCATGTCCCCAGGGTCTCGTTGTCAGCGTCCTCTACTGCTTCGTCAACAAGGAGGTTCGTCCCATTGCCACCCATGGGGGGGGACACATGATGACGTCACATTGTCACCCGGGGGGGGGACACACATGATGACGTCACATTGTCACCCGGGGGGGGGACACACATGATGACATCACATTGTCACCCGGGGGGGGTGGACACATGATGACATCACATTGTCACCCGGGGGGGGACACACATGACGACATCACATTGTCACCCGGGGGGGGACACATGATGACGTCACATTGTCACCCGGGGGGGGGACACATGATGACGTCACATTGTCACCCGGGGGGGGACACACATGATGACATCACATTGTCACCCGGGGGGGGGGACACACATGATGACATCACATTGTCACCCGGGGGGGGGACACACATGATGACATCACATTGTCACCCGGGGGGGGACACGATGACATCACATTGTCACCCGGGGGGGGGGACACACACGATGACATCACATTGTCACCCGGGGGGGGGACACGATGACATCACATTGTCACCCGGGGGGGGGACACATGATGACATCACATTGTCACCCGGGGGGGGAACACATGATGACGTCACATTGTCACCCGGGGGGGGACACACATGATGACATCACATTGTCACCCGGGGGGGGACACACATGATGACGTCACATTGTCACCCGGGGGGGGGGACACATGATGACGTCACATTGTCACCCGGGGGGGGACACACATGATGACATCACATTGTCACCCGGGGGGGGGACACATGATGACATCACATTGCCACCCGGGGGGGGAACACATGATGACGTCACATTGTCACCCGGGGGGGGGGACACGATGACATCACATTGTCACCCGGGGGGGGGGGACACATGATGACATCACATTGTCACCCGGGGGGGGACACACATGATGACATCACATTGTCACCCGGGGGGGGGGACACACATGATGACATCACATTGTCACCCGGGGGGGGGGACACGATGACATCACATTGTCACCCGGGGGGGGGACACACATGATGATGTCACATTGCCACCCGGGGGGGGGGGACACGATGACATCACATTGTCACCCGGGGGGGGGACACACATGATGACATCACATTGTCACCCGGGGGGGGGGGACACATGATGACATCACATTGTCACCCCGGGGGGGGGGGACACATGATGACATCACATTGTCACCCGGGGGGGGACACACATGATGACATCACATTGTCACCCGGGGGGGGGGACACACATGATGACATCACATTGTCACCCGGGGGGGGGGACACACATGATGACATCACATTGTCACCCGGGGGGGGACACGATGACATCACATTGTCACCCGGGGGGGGGTGGACACATGATGACGTCACATTGCCACCCGGGGGGGGGGACACACATGATGACATCACATTGTCACCCGGGGGGGGGGACACGATGACATCACATTGTCACCCGGGGGGGGGTGGACACATGATGACATCACATTGTCACCCGGGGGGGGGGTGGACACATGATGACGTCACATTGTCACCGGGGGGGGGACACACATGATGACATCACATTGTCATCCGGGGCGGGGACACATGATGACATCACATTGTCACCCGGGGGGGGACACACATGATGACATCACATTGTCACCTGGGGGGGGGGGGACACATGATGACATCACATTGTCACCCCGGGGGGGGGGGCACATGATGACATCACATTGTCACCCCGGGGGGGGGACACGATGACATCATATTGTCACCCCCGGGGGGGACACATGATGACATCACATTGTCACCCGGGGGGGGACACACATGATGACATCACATTGTCACCCGAGGGGGGGGGGGGACACATGATGACGTCACATTGTCACCCGGGGGGGGGACACATGATGACATCACATTGTCACCCGGGGGGGGGACACATGAGGACATCACATTGTCACCCGGGGGGGGGGGGTGGACACATGATGACGTCACATTGTCACCCGGGGGGGGGGACACATGATGACATCACATTGTCACCCGGGGGGGGGAGACACATGATGACATCACATTGTCACCCCGGGGGGGGGACACATGATGACATCACATTGTCACCCCGGGGGGGGGGACACATGATGACATCACATTGTCACCCGGGGGGGGGGACACACATGATGACATCACATTGTCACCCGGGGGGGGGACACACATGATGACATCACATTGTCACCCGGGGGGGGGGGACACATGATGACATCACATTGTCACCCGGGGGGGGGACACACATGATGACATCACATTGTCACCCGGGGGGGGGTGGACACATGATGACATCACATTGTCACCCGGGGGGGGGACACATGATGACATCACATTGCCACCCGGGGGGGGACACGATGACGTCACATTGTCACCGGGGGGGGACACATGATGACATCACATTATCACCCGGGGGGGGACACGATGACGTCACATTGTCACCGGGGGGGGCACACACGGTGACACCCGTGTCCCATGTCCCCAGGTGCAGGCCGAGGTCCGGCGGGGGTGGCAGCGCTGGCGCTGGGGGGTCACCCCCCCCCCGGGCCCCCTCCCCCCCCCCGGGGGGGTCCCCAGGGCCGAGAGCTGTTGCTGAGGG
>NW_027043755.1:0-42656 GCF_036013475.1 Columba livia
TTTGGGCTTTCTTTCCCTTTTCTTTGGGCTTTCTTTCGCCTTACTTTGGGCTTTCTTTCCCATTTCTTTGGGCTTTCTTTCCCCTTTCTTTGGGCTTTTTTTGAGCTTTCCTTCCCCTTTCTTTGGGTTTTCTTTCCACTTTCTTTGGGCTTTCTTTCCCCTTTCTTTGGGCTTTCTTTCCCCTTTCTTTCCCCTTTCTTTCCCCTTTCTTTCCCCTTTCTTTCCCATTTCTTTGGGCTTTCTTTGGCTTTCTTTCCCCTTTCTTTGGGCTTTCTTTCCCCTTTTCTTTGGGCTTTCTTTGGGCTTTGTCTCTCCTTTCTTTGACCTTTCTTTCCCCTTTCTTTGGGCTTTCTTTGGGCTTTCTTTGGGCTTTCTTTCCCCTTTCTTTGGGATTTCTTTCCCCTTTCTTTGGGCTTTCTTTCCCCTTTCTTTGTGCCTTCTTTCCCCGTTCTTTGGGCTTTCTTTGGGCTTTCTTTCCCCTTTCTTTGGACTTTCTTTGGTCTTTCTTTCCCCTTTCTTTGGGCTTTTTTTCCCCTTTCTTTGGGCTTCCTTTGGACTTTCTTTGGGCTTTCTTTGGGCTTTCTTTGGGCTTTCTTTGGGCTTTCTTTCCCCTTTCCTTGGGCTTTCTTTCTCCTTTCTTTGGGCTTTCTCTCCCATTTCTTTAGGCTTTCTTTCCCCTTTCTTTGGGCTTTCTTTGGGCTTTCTTTCCCCTTTCTTTGGGCTTTCTTTCCCTTTTCTTTGGGCTTTCTTTCCCCCATTCTTTGGTCTTTCTTTCCCCTTTCTTTGGGCTTTCTTTCCCCTTTCCTTGGGCTTTCCTTCCCCTTTTTTTGGGCTTTCTTTCCCCTTTCTTTGTGCTTTCTTTCCCCTTTCTTTGGGCTTTCTTTCCCCTTTCTTTGGGCTTTCTTTCCCCTTTCTTTGGGCTTTCTTTCCCCTTTCTTTGGGCTTTCTTTGGGCTTTCTTTCCCCTTTCTTTGAGCTTTCTTTCCCCTTTCTTTGGGCTTTCTTTCCCATTTCTTTGGGCTTTCTTTCCCCTTTCTTTGGGCTTTCTGTGGGCTTTCTATGGGCTTTCTTTGGGCTTTCTTTCCCCTTTCTTTGGGCTTTCTTTCCCCTTTCTTTGGGCTTTCTTTCCCCTTTCTTTGGGCTTTGTTTGCCCTTTCTTTGGGCTTTCTTTGGGCTTTCTTTGGGCTTTCTTTCCCCTTTCTTTGGGCTTTCTTTGGGCTTTCTTTTCCCTTTCTTTGGGCTTTCTTTCCCCTTTCTTTGGGCTTTCTTTCCGCTTTCTTTTCCCTTTCTTTGGGCTTCCTTTCCCCTTTCTTTCCCCTTTCTTTCCCATTTCTTTCCCCTTTCTTTCCCCTTTCTTTCCCCATTCTTTCTCCTTTCTTTCCCCTTTCTTTCCCCATTCTTTCCCCATTCTTTCCCCTTTCTTTCCCCTTTCTTTGGGCTTTCTTTGGGCTTTCTTTCCCCTTTCTGTGGGCTTTCTTTGGGCTTTCTTTCTCCTTTATTTGGGCTTTATTTCCCCTTTCTTTGGGCTTTCTTTCCCCTTTCTTTGGGCTTTGCTTCCCCTTTCTTTCCCCTTTCTTTCCCATTTCTTTGGGCTTTCTTTCCCCTTTTTTATGCTTTCTTTCCCCTTTCTTTGAGCTTTCTTTCCTCTTTCTTTGGGCTTTGTTTCCCCTTTCTTTTCGAGTTCTTCCCCCTTTCTTTGTGCTTCCTTTTGCCTTTCTTTCCCCTTTCTTTGGGCTTTCTTTCCCCTTTCTTTGGGCTTTCTTTCCCCTTTCTTTGGGCTTTCTTTCCCCTTTCTTTGGGCTTTCTTTGGGCTTTCTTTGGGCTTTCTTTCCCCTTTCTTTGGGCTTTCTTTGGGCTTTCTTTCCGCTTTCTTTGGGCTTTCTGTGGGCTTTCTTTCCCCTTTCTTTGGGCTTTCTTTCCCCTTTCTTTGGGCTTTCTTTCCCCGTTCTTTCCCGGTTCTTTCCCCTTTCTTTCCCCTGTCTTCCCCCTTTCTTTGTGCTTTCTTTCCCCTTTCTTTCCCCTTTCTTTGGGCTTTCTTTGGGCTTTCTTTCCCCTTTCTTTGGGCTTTCTTTCCCCTTTCTTTGGGCTTTCTTTGGGCTTTCTCTCTCCTTTCTTTGGGCTTTCTTTCCCCTTTCTTTCCCCTTTCTTTGGGCTTTCTTTCTCCTTTCTTTGGGATTTCTTTGGGCTTTCTTTCCCCTTTCTTTGGGCTTTCTTTGGGCTTTCTTTCCCCTTTCTTTGGGCTTTCTTTCCCATTTCTTTGGGCTTTCTTTCCCCTTTCTTTGGGCTTTATTTCGGCTTTCTTTGGGCTTTCTTTCCCCTTTCTTTGGGCTTTCCTTCCCCTTTCTTTGGGCATTCTTTCCCTTTTCTTTGTGCTTTCTTTCCCCTTTCTTTGGGCTTTCTTTCCCCTTTCTTTGGGCTTTCTTTCCCCTTTCTTTGGGCTTTCTTTGGGCTTTCTTTGGGCTTTCTTTGGGCTTTCTTTCCCCTTTCCTTCGGCTTTCTTTCTCCTTTCTTTGGGCTTTCTTTCCCATTTCTTTAGGCTTTCTTTCCCCTTTCTTTGGGCTTTCTTTGGGCTTTCTTTCCCCTTTCTTTGGGCTTTCTTTCCCTTTTCTTTGGGCTTTCTTTCCCCATTCTTTGGTCTTTCTTTCCCCTTTCTTTGGGCTTTCTTTCCCCTTTCTTTGGGCTTTCCTTCCCATTTTTGGGCTTTCTTTCCCCTTTCTTTGGGCTTTCTTTCCCGTTTCTTTGGGCTTTCTTTCCCCTTTCTTTGGGCTTTCTTTCCCCTTTCTTTGGCTTTCTTTCCCCTTTCTTTGGGCTTTCTTTGGGCTTTCTTTCCCCTTTCTTTGAGCTTTCTTTCCCCTTTCTTTGGGCTTTCTTTCCCATTTCTTTGGGCTTTCTTTCCCCTTTCTTTGGGCTTTCTTTGGGCTTTCTTTGGGCTTTCTTTGGGCTTTCTTTCCCCTTTCTTTGGGCTTTCTTTCCCCTTTCTTTGGGCTTTCTTTCCCCTTTCTTTGGGCTTTGTTTGCCCTTTCTTTGGGCTTTCTTTGGGCTTTCTTTCCCCTTTCTTTGGGCTTTCTTTCCCCTTTCTTTGGGCTTTCTTTGGGCTTTCTCTCTCCTTTCTTTGGGCTTTCTTTCCCCCTTTCTTTGGGCTTTCTTTCCCCTTTCTTTGGGATTTCTTTGGGCTTTCTTTCCCCTTTCTTTGGGCTTTCTTTCCCCTTTCTTTGGGCTTTCTTTCCCATTTCTTTGGGCTTTCTTTCCCCTTTCTTTGGGCTTTATTTCGGCTTTCTTTGGCTTTCTTTCCCCTTTCTTTGGGCTTTCCTTCCCCTTTCTTTGGGCTTTCGTTCCCTTTTCTTTGTGCTTTCTTTCCCCTTTCTTTGGGCTTTCTTTCCCCTTTCTTTGGGCTTTCTTTTCCCTTTCTTTGGGCTTTCTTTGGGCTTTCTTTCCCGTTTCTTTGGGCTTTCTTTGGGCTTTCTTTCCCCTTTCTTTGGGCTTTCTTTCCCATTTCTTTGGGCTTTCTTTCCCCTTTCTTTGGGCTTTATTTCGGCTTTCTTTGGGCTTTCTTTCCCCTTTCTTTGTGCTTTCTTTCCCCTTTCTTTGGGCTTTCTTTCCCCTTTCTTTGGGCTTTCTTTCCCCTTTCTTTCCCCTTTCTTTGGGCTTTCTTTCCCCCTTCTTTGGGCTTTATTTCCCCTTTCTTTCCCCTTTCTTTGGGCTTTCTTTCCCCTTTCTTTCCCCTTTCTTTCCCCTTTCTTTCCCATTTCTTTCCCTTTTCTTTCCCCATTCTTTCCCCATTCTTTCTCCTTTCTTTCCCCTTTCTTTCCCCTTTCTTTCCCCATTCTTTCCCCTTTCTTTCCCCTTTCTTTGGGCTTTATTTGGGATTTCTTTCCCCTTTCTTTGGGCTTTCTTTCCCCTTTCTTTGGGCTTTCTTTCCCCCTTTCTTTCCCCTTTCTTTCCCCTTTCTTTGGACTTTCTTTGGGGTTTCTTTCCCCTTTCTTTGGGCTTTCTTTGGGCTGTCTTTCCCCTTTCTTTGGGCTTTCTTTCCCCTTTCCTTGAGCTTTCTTTCCCCTTTCTTTGGGATTTCTTTCCCCTTTCTTTGGGCTTTCTTTCCCCTTTCTTTGGGCTTTCTTTGGGCTTTCTTTCCCCTTTCTTTGGGCTTTCTTTCACCTTTCTTTGTGCCTTCTTTCCCATTTCTTTGAGCTTTCTTTGGGCTTTCTTCCCCTTTCTTTGGGCTTTCTTTCCCCTTTCTTTGGACTTTCTTTGGGCTTTCTTTCCCCTTTCTTTGGGCTTTCTTTCCCTTTTCTTTTGGCTTTCTTTCGCCTTACTTTGGGCTTTCTTTCCCATTTCTTTGGGCTTTCTTTCCCCTTTCTTTGGGCTTTTTTTGAGCTTTCCTTCCCCTTTCTTTGGGCTTTCTTTCCCCTTTCTTTGGGCTTTCTTTCCCCTTTCTTTGGGCTTTCTTTCCCCTTTCTTTCCCCTTTCTTTCCCCTTTCTTTCCCCTTTCTTTGGGCTTTCTTTGGGCTTTCTTTCCCCTTTCTTTGGGCTTTCTTTCCCCTTTCTTTGGGCTTTCTTTGGCTTTGTCTCTCCTTTCTTTGGGCTTTCTTTCCCCTTTCTTTGGGCTTTCTTTGGGCTTTCTTTGGGCTTTCTTTCCCCTTTCTTTGGGATTTCTTTCCCCTTTCTTTGGGCTTTCTTTCCCCTTTCTTTGTGCCTTCTTTCCCATTTCTTTGGGCTTTCTTTGGGCTTTCTTTCCCCTTTCTTTGGACTTTCTTTGGTCTTTCTTTCCCCTTTCTTTGGGCTTTTTTTCCCCTTTCTTTGGGCTTTCTTTGGACTTTCTTTGGGCTTTCTTTGGGCTTTCTTTGGGCTTTCTTTCCCGTTTCCTTGGGCTTTCTTTCTCCTTTCTTTGGGCTTTCTTTCCCATTTCTTTAGGCTTTCTTTCCCCTTTCTTTTCCCTTTCTTTGGGCTTCCTTTCCCCTTTCTTTCCCCTTTCTTTCCCATTTCTTTCCCCTTTCTTTCCCCTTTCTTTCCCCATTCTTTCTCCTTTCTTTCCCCTTTCTTTCCCCTTTCTTTCCCCATTCTTTCCCCTTTCTTTCCCCTTTCTTTGGGCTTTCTTTGGGCTTTCTTTCCCCTTTCTGTGGGCTTTCTTTGGGCTTTCTTTCTCCTTTCTTTGGGCTTTATTTCCCCTTTCTTTGGGCTTTCTTTCCCCTTTCTTTGGGCTTTGCTTCCCCTTTCTTTCCCCTTTCTTTCCCATTTCTTTGGGCTTTCTTTCCCCTTTTTTATGCTTTCTTTCCCCTTTCTTTGAGCTTTCTTTCCTCTGTCTTTGGGCTTTGTTTCCCCTTTCTTTTCGAGTTCTTCCCCCTTTCTTTGGGCTTCCTTTGGCCTTTCTTTCCCCTTTCTTTGGGCTTTCTTTCCCCTTTCTTTGGGCTTTCTTTCCCCTTTCTTTGGGCTTTCTTTGGGATTTCTTTGGGCTTTCTTTCCCCTTTCTTTGGGCTTTCTTTGGGCTTTCTTTCCGCTTTCTTTGGGCTTTCTGTGGGCTTTCTTTCCCCTTTCTTTGGGCTTTCTTTCCCCTTTCTTTGGGCTTTCTTTCCCCGTTCTTTCCCGGTTCTTTCCCCTTTCTTTCCCCTTTCTTCCCCCTTTCTTTGGGCTTTCTTTCCCGTTTCTTTCCCCTTTCTTTGGGCTTTCTTTGGGCTTTCATTCCCCTTTCTTTGGGCTTTCTTTCCCCTTTCTTTGGGCTTTCTTTGGGCTTTCTCTCTCCTTTCTTTGGGCTTTCTTTCCCCTTTCTTTGGGCTTTCTTTCCCCTTTCTTTGGGATTTCTTTGGGCTTTCTTTCCCCTTTCTTTGGGCTTTCTTTGGGCTTTCTTTCCCCTTTCTTTGGGCTTTCTTTCCCATTTCTTTGGGCTTTATTTCCCCTTTCTTTGGGCTCTATATCGGCTTTCTTTGGGCTTTCTTTCCCCTTTCTTTGGGCTTTCCTTCAACTTTCTTTGGGCTTTCTTTCCATTTTCTTCGTGCTTTCTTTCCCCTTTTTTTGGGCTTTCTTTCCCCTTTCTTTGGGCTTTCTTTCCCCTTTCTTTGGGCTTTCTTTGGGCATTCTTTCCCGTTTCTTTGGGCTTTCTTTGGGCTTTCTTTCCCCTTTCTTTGGGCTTTCTTTCCCATTTCTTTGGGCTTTCTTTCCCCTTTCTTTGGGCTTTCTTTCCCCTTTCTTTGGGCTTTCTTTCCCCTTTCTTTGGGTTTTCTTTCCCCTTTCTTTGGGCTTTCTTTCCCCTTTCTTTGGGCTTTCTTTCCCCTTTCTTTCCCCTTTCTTTGGGCTTTCTTTCCCCCTTCTTTGGGCTTTATTTCCCCTTTCTTTCCCCTTTCTTTGGGCATTCTTTCCCCTTTCTTTCCCCTTTCTTTAACCTTTCTTTCCCATTTCTTTCCCTTTTCTTTCCCCATTCTTTCCACATTCTTTCTCCTTTCTTTCCCCTTTCTTTCCCCTTTCTTTCCCCATTCTTTCCCCTTTCTTTCCCCTTTCTTTGGGCTTTATTTGGGATTTCTTTCCCCTTTCTTTGGGCTTTCTTTCCCCTTTCTTTGGGCTTTCTTTCCCCCTTTCTTTCCCCTTTCTTTCCCCTTTCTTTGGGCTTTCTTTCCCCTTTTTTTGTGCTTTCTTACCCCTTTCCTTGAGCTTTCTTTCCCCTTTCTTTGGGCTTTCTTTCCCCTCTCTTTGGGCTTTCTTTCCCCTTTCTTTGGGCTTTCTTTGGCCTTTCTTTCTCCTTTCTTTGGGCTTTCTCTCCCCTTTCTTTGGGCTTTCTTTGGGCTTTCTTTGCGCTTTCTTTCGGCTTTCTTTCCCCGTTCTTTGGGCTTTCTTTCCCCTTTCTTTGGGCTTTCTTTGGACTTTCTTTGGGCTTTCTTTGGACTTTATTTCCCGTTTCTTTCCCCTTTCTTTGGGCTTTCTTTCTCCTTTCTTTGGACTTTCTTTGGGCTTTCTTTCCCCTTTCTTTGGGCTTTCTTTACCCTTTCTTTTGGCTTTCTTTGGGCTTCCTTTCCCCTTTCTTTGGGCTTTCTTTGGGGTTTCTTTCCCCTTTCTTTGGGCTTTCTTTGGGCTTTCTTTCCCCTTTCTTTGGGCTTTCTTTCCCCTTTCCTTGAGCTTTCTTTCCCCTTTCTTTGGGATTTCTTTCCCCTTTCTTTGGGCTTTCTTTCCCCTTTCTTTGGGCTTTCTTTACCCTTTCTTTTGGCTTTCTTTGGGCTTTCTTTCCCCTTTCTTTGGGCTTTCTTTGGGGTTTCTTTCCCCTTTCTTTGGGCTTTCTTTGGGCTTTCTTTCCCCTTTCTTTGGGCTTTTTTCCCCTTTCCTTGAGCTTTCTTTCCCCTTTCTTTGGGATTTCTTTCCCCTTTCTTTGGGCTTTCTTTCCCCTTTCTTTGGGCTTTCTTTGGGCTTTCTTTCCCCTTTCTTTGGGCTTTCTTTCACCTTTCTTTGTGCCTTCTTTCCCATTTCTTTGAGCTTTCTTTGGGCTTTCTTTCCCCTTTCTTTGGGCTTTCTTTCCCCTGTCTTTGGGCTTTCTTTCCCCTTTCTTTGGGCTTTCTTTCCCATTTCTTTGGGCTTTCTTTCCCCTTTCTTTGGACTTTCTTTGGGCTTTCTTTCCCCTTTCTTTGGGCTTTCTTTCCCTTTTCTTTGGGCTTTCTTTCGCCTTTCTTTGGGCTTTCTTTCCCATTTCCTTGGGCTTTCTTTCCCCTTTCTTTGGGCTTTTTTTGAGCTTTCCTTCCCCTTTCTTTGGGCTTTCTTTCCCCTTTCTTTGGGCTTTCTTTCCCCTTTCTTTGGGCTTTCTTTCCCCTTTCTTTCCCCTTTCTTTCCCCTTTCTTTCCCCTTTCATGGGCTTTCTTTGTGCTTTCTTTCCCCTTTCTTTGAGCTTACTTTTCCCCTTTCTTTGGGCTTTCTTTGGCCTTTCTCTCTCCTTTCTTTGGGCTTTCTTTCCCCTTTCTTTGGGCTTTCTTTCCCATTTCTTTGGGCTTTCTTTCCCCTTTCTTTTGGCTTTCTTTGGGCTTTCTTTCCCCTTTCTTTGGGCTTTCTTTCCCCTTTCTTTGGCTTTCTTTCCCCTTTCTTTGGGCTTTCTTTGCCCTTTCTTTGGGCTTTCTTTGGGCTTTCTTTCCCCTTCTTTCCCCTTTCTTTGGGCTTTCTTTCCCCTTTTTTTGGGCTTTCTTTGGGCTTTCTTTCCCCTTTCTTTGGGCTTTCCTTGGCCTTTCTTTCCCCTTTCTTTGGGCTTTCTTTCTTCTTTCTTTGGGCTTTCTTTGCCCTTTCTTTGGGCTTTCTTTCCCCTTTCTTTCCCCTTTCTTTCCCCTTTCTTTGGGCTTTCTTTCCCCTTTCTTTGGGCTTTCTTTGGGCTTTCTTTCCCCTTTCTTTGGGCTTTCTTTGGGCTTTCTTTGGACTTTCTTTCCCCTTTCTTTGGGCTTTCTTTGGGCTTTCTTTCTCCTTTCTTTGGACTTTCTTTGGGCTTTCTTTCCCCTTTCTTTGGGCTTTCTTTCCCCTTTCTTTGGGCTTTCTTTGGGCTTTCTTTCCCCTTTCTTTGGGCTTTCTTTCCCCTTTCTTTCCCCTTTCTTTGGGCTTTTCTTGAGCTTTCCTTCCCCTTTCTTTGGGCTTTCTTTCCCCCTTTCTTTGGGCTTTCTTTCCCCTTTTTTTGGGCTTTCTTTCCCCTTTCTTTCCCCTTTCTTTCCCCTTTCTTTCCCCTTTCTTTGGGCTTTCTTTGGTCTTTCTTTCCCCTTTCTTTGGGCTTTCTTTCCCCTTTCTTTGGGCTTTCTTTGGGCTTTGTCTCTCCTTTCTTTGGGCTATCTTTCCCCTTTCTTTGGGCTTTCTTTGGGCTTTCTTTCCCCTTTCTTTGGGCTTTCTTTGGGCTTTCTTTCCCCTTTCTTTGGGCTTTCTTTCCCCTTTCTTTGGGCTTTCTTTCCCCTTTCTTTGGGCTTTCTTTCCCCTTTCTTTGGGCTTTCTTTCCCCTTTCTTTGTGCCTTCTTTCCCCTTTCTTTGGGCTTTCTTTGGGCTTTCTTTCCCCTTTCTTAGGACTTTCTTCGGTCTTTCTTTCCCCTTTCTTTGGGCTTTTTTTCCCCTTTCTTTGGACTTTCTTTGGGCTTTCTTTGGGCTTTCTTTGGGCTTTCTTTCGCCTTTCCTTGGGCTTTCTTTCTCCTTTCTTTGGGCTTTCTTTCCCATTTCTTTAGGCTTTCTTTCCCCTTTCTTTGGGCTTTCTTTCCCCTTTCTTTGGGCTTTCTTTCCCCTTTCTTTGGGCTTTCTTTCCCCTTTCTTTGGGCTTTCTTTGGGCTTTCTTTCCCCTTTCTTTGAGCTTTCTTTCCCCTTTCTTTGGGCTTTCTTTCCCATTTCTTTGGGCTTTCTTTCCCCTTTCTTTGGGCTTTCTTTGGGCTTTCTTTGGGCTTTCTTTCCCCTTTCTTTGGGCTTTCTTTCCCCTTTCTTTGGGCTTTGTTTGCCCTTTCTTTAGGCTTTCTTTGGGCTTTCTTTCCCCTTTCTTTGGGCTTTCTCTGGGCTTTCTTTTCCCTTTCTTTGGGCTTTCTTTCCCCTTTCTTTGGGCTTTCTTTCCCCTTTCTTTTGGCTTCCTTTCCCCTTTCTTTCCCCTTTCTTTCCCATTTCTTTCCCCTTTCTTTCCCCCTTTCTTTCCCCATTCTTTCTCCTTTCTTTCCCCTTTCTTTCCCCTTTCTTTCCCCATTCTTTCCCCTTTCTTTCCCCTTTCTTTGGGCTTTCTTTGGGCTTTCTTTCCCCTTTCTGTGGGCTTTCTTTGGGCTTTCTTTCTCCTTTCTTTGGGCTTTATTTCCCCTTTCTTTGGGCTTTCTTTCCCCTTTCTTTGGGCTTTGCTTCCCCTTTCTTTCCCCTTTCTTACCCATTTCTTTGGGCTTTCTTTCCCCTTTTTTTATGCTTTCTTTCCCCATTCTTTGAGCTTTCTTTCCTCTTTCTTTGGGCTTTGTTTCCCCTTTCTTTTCGAGTTCTTCCCCCTTTCTTTGGGCTTCCTTTGGCCTTTCTTTCCCCTTTCTTTGGGCTTTCTTTCCCCTTTCTTTGGGCTTTCTTTCCCCTTTCTTTGGGCTTTCTTTCCCCTTTCTTTGGGCTTTCTTTGGGCTTTCTTTCCCCTTTCTTTGGGCTTTCTTTGGGCTTTCTTTCCGCTTTCTTTGGGCTTTCTGTGGGCTTTCTTTCCCCTTTCTTTGGGCTTTCTTTCCCCTTTCTTTGGGCTTTCTTTCCCCGTTCTTTCCCGGTTCTTTCCCCTTTCTTTCCCCTTTCTTCCCCCTTTCTTTCCCCTTTCTTTCCCCTTTCTTTCCCCTTTCTTTGGGCTTTCTTTGGGCTTTCTTTCCCCTTTCTTTGGGCTTTCTTTCCCCTTTCTTTGGGCTTTCTTTGGGCTTTCTCTCTCCTTTCTTTGGGCTTTCTTTCCCCTTTCTTTGGGCTTTCTTTCCCCTTTCTTTGGGATTTCTTTGGGCTTTCTTCCCCCTTTCTTTGGGCTTTCTTTGGGCTTTCTTTCCCCTTTCTTTGGGCTTTCTTTCCCATTTCTTTGGGCTTTCTTTCCCCTTTCTTTGGGCTTTCCTTCCCCTTTCTTTGGGCTTTCTTTCCCTTTTCTTTGTGCTTTCTTTCCCCTTTCTTTGGGCTTTCTTTCCCCTTTCTTTGGGCTTTCTTTCCCCTTTCTTTGGGCTTTCTTTGGGCTTTCTTTGGGCTTTCTTTGCGCTTTCTTTCGGCTTTCTTTCCCCGTTCTTTGGGCTTTCTTTCCCCTTTCTTTGGGCTTTCTTTGGACTTTCTTTGGGCTTTCTTTGGACTTTATTTCCCTTTTCTTTCCCCTTTCTTTGGGCTTTCTTTCTCCTTTCTTTGGACTTTCTTTGGGCTTTCTTTCCCCTTTCTTTTGGCTTTCTTTGGGCTTCCTTTCCCCTTTCTTTGGGCTTTCTTTGGGGTTTCTTTCCCCTTTCTTTGGGCTTTCTTTGGGCTTTCTTTCCCCTTTCCTTGAGCTTTCTTTCCCCTTTCTTTGGGATTTCTTTCCCCTTTCTTTGGGCTTTCTTTCCCCTTTCTTTGGGCTTTCTTTACCCTTTCTTTTGGCTTTCTTTGGGCTTTCTTTCCCCTTTCTTTGGGCTTTCTTTGGGGTTTCTTTCCCCTTTCTTTGGGCTTTCTTTGGGCTTTCTTTCCCCTTTCTTTGGGCTTTCTTTCCCCTTTCTTTCCCCTTTCTTTCCCCTTTCTTTCCCCTTTCATGGGCTTTCTTTGTGCTTTCTTTCCCCGTTTCTTGAGCTTACTTTCCCCTTTCTTTGGGCTTTCTTTGGCCTTTCTCTCTCCTTTCTTTGGGCTTTCTTTCCCCTTTCTTTGGGCTTTCTTTCCCATTTCTTTGGGCTTTCTTTCCCCTTTCTTTGGGCTTTCTTTCCCCTTTCTTTGGGCTTTCTTTGGGCTTTCTTTCCCCTTTCTTTGGGCTTTCTTTCCCCTTTCTTTGGGCTTTCTTTGCCCTTTCTTTGGGCTTTCTTTGGGCTTTCTTTCCCCTTTCTTTCCCCTTTCTTTGGGCTTTCTTTCCCCTTTTTTTGGGCTTTCTTTGGGCTTTCTTTCCCCTTTCTTTGGGCTTTCCTTGGCCTTTCTTTCCCCTTTCTTTGGGCTTTCTTTCTTCTTTCTTTGGGCTTTCTTTGCCCCTTTCTTTGGGCTTTCTTTCCCCTTTCTTTCCCCTTTCTTTCCCCTTTCTTTGGGCTTTCTTTCCCCTTTCTTTGGGCTTTCTTTGGGCTTTCTTTGGGCTTTCTTTCCCCCGTTCTTTGGGCTTTCTTTCCCCTTTCTTTGGGCTTTCTTTGGGCGTTCTTTGGACTTTCTTTCCCCTTTCTTTCCCCTTTCTTTGGGCTTTCTTCCCCCTTTCTTTGGGCTTTCTTTGGGCTTTCTTTCCCCTTTCTTTGGGCTTTCTTTGGGCTTTCTTTCCCCTTTCTTTGGGCTTTCTTTCCCATTTCTTTGGGCTCTCTTTCCCCCTTTCTTTGGGCTTTCTTTCCCATTTCTTTGGGCTTTCTTTCCCCTTTCTTTGGGCTTTCCTTCCCCTTTCTTTGGGCTTTCTTTCCCTTTTCTTTGTGCTTTTTTTCCCCTTTCTTTGGGCTTTCTTTCCCCTTTCTTTGGGCTTTCTTTCCCCTTTCTTTGGGCTTTCTTTGGGCTTTCTTTGGGCTTTCTTTGCGCTTTCTTTCGGCTTTCTTTCCCCGTTCTTTGGGCTTTCTTTCCCCTTTCTTTGGGCTTTCTTTGGACTTTCTTTGGGCTTTCTTTGGACTTTATTTCCCCTTTCTTTCCCCTTTCTTTGGGCTTTCTTTCTCCTTTCTTTGAGACTTTTTTTGGGCTTTCTTTCCCCTTTCTTTTGGCTTTCTTGGGCTTCCTTTCCCCTTTCTTTGGGCTTTCTTTGGGGTTTCTTTCCCCTTTCTTTGGGCTTTCTTTGGGCTTTCTTTCCCCTTTCTTTGGGCTTTCTTTCCCCTTTCCTTGAGCTTTCTTTCCCCTTTCTTTGGGATTTCTTTCCCCTTTCTTTGGGCTTTCTTTCCCCCTTTCTTTGGGCTTTCTTTACCCTTTCTTTTGGCTTTCTTTGGGCTTTCTTTCCCCTTTCTTTGGGCTTTCTTTGGGGTTTCTTTCCCCCTTTCTTTGGGCTTTCTTTGGGCTTTCTTTCCCCTTTCTTTGGGCTTTCTTTCCCCTTTCTTTCCCCTTTCTTTCCCCTTTCTTTCCCCTTTCATGGGCTTTCTTTGTGCTTTCTTTCCCCTTTCTTTGAGCTTACTTTCCCCCTTTCTTTGGGCTTTCTTTGGCCTTTCTCTCTCCTTTCTTTGGGCTTTCTTTCCCCTTTCTTTGGGCTTTCTTTCCCATTTCTTTGGGCTTTCTTTCCCCCTTTCTTTGGGCTTTCTTTGGGCTTTCTTTCCCCCTTTCTTTGGGCTTTCTTTCCCCCTTTCTTTGGGCTTTCTTTCCCCTTTCTTTGGGTTTTCTTTGCCCTTTCTTTGGGCTTTCTTTGGGCTTTCTTTCCCCTTTCTTTCCCCTTTCTTTGGGCTTTCTTTCCCCTTTTTTTGGGATTTCTTTGGGCTTTCTTTCCCCTTTCTTTGGGCTTTCCTTGGCCTTTCTTTCCCCCTTTCTTTGGGCTTTCTTTCTTCTTTCTTTGGGCTTTCTTTGCCCTTTCTTTGGGCTTTCTTTCCCCTTTCTTTCCCCTTTCTTTCCCCTTTCTTTGGGCTTTCTTTCCCCTTTCTTTGGGCTTTCTTTGGGCTTTCTTTGGGCTTTCTTTCCCCGTTCTTTGGGCTTTCTTTCCCCTTTCTTTGGGCTTTCTTTGGGCTTTCTTTGGACTTTCTTTCCCCTTTCTTTCCCCTTTCTTTGGGCTTTCTTTCTCCTTTCTTTGGACTTTCTTTGGGCTTTCTTTCCCCTTTCTTTGGGCTTTTTTTGAGCTTTCCTTCCCCTTTCTTTGGGCTTTCTTTCCCCTTTCTTTGGGCTTTCTTTCCCCTTTCTTTGGGCTTTCTTTCCCCTTTCTTTCCCCTTTCTTTCCCCTTTCTTTGGGCTTTCTTTGGGCTTTCTTTCCCCTTTCTTTGGGCTTTCTTTCCCTTTTCTTTGGGCTTTCTTTGGGCTTTGTCTCTCCTTTCTTTGGGCTTTCTTTCCCCTTTCTTTGGGCTTTCTTTGGGCTTTCCTTTCCCCTTTCTTTGGGCTTTCTTTGGCTTTCTTTCCCCTTTCTTTGGGCTTTCTTTCCCCTTTCTTTGGGCTTTCTTTCCCCTTTCTTTGGGCTTTCTTTCCCCTTTCTTTGTGCCTTCTTTCCCCTTTCTTTGGGCTTTCTTTGGGCTTTCTTTCCCCTTTCTTTGGACTTTCTTTGGTCTTTCTTTCCCCTTTCTTTGGGCTTTTTTTCCCCTTTCTTTGGACTTTCTTTGGGCTTTCTTTGGGCTTTCTTTGGGCTTTCTTTCGCCTTTCCTTGGGCTTTCTTTTCTCCTTTCTTTGGGCTTTCTTTCCCATTTCTTTAGGCTTTCTTTCCCCTTTCTTTGGGCTTTCTTTGGGCTTTCTTTCCCCTTTCTTTGGGGTTTCTTTCCCTTTTCTTTGGGCTTTCTTTCCCCATTCTTTGGTCTTTCTTTCCCCTTTCTTTGGGCTTTCTTTCCCCTTTCTTTGGGCTTTCCTTCCCCTTTTTTTGGGCTTTCTTTCCCCTTTCTTTGTGCTTTCTTTCCCCTTTCTTTGGGCTTTCTTTCCCCTTTCTTTGGGCTTTCTTTCCCCTTTCTTTGGGCTTTCATTCCCCTTTCTTTGGGCTTTCTTTGGGCTTTCTTTCCCCTTTCTTTGAGCTTTCTTTCCCCTTCCTTTGGGCTTTCTTTCCACCATTTCTTTGGGCTTTCTTTCCCCTTTCTTGGGCTTTCTTTGGGCTTTCTTTGGGCTTTCTTTCCCCTTTCTTTGGGCTTTCTTTCCCCCTTTCTTTGGGCTTTGTTTGCCCTTTCTTTGGGCTTTCTTTGGGCTTTCTTTGGGCTTTCTTTCCCCTTTCTTTGGGCTTTCTTTGGGCTTTCTTTTCCCTTTCTTTGGGCTTTCTTTCCCCTTTCTTTGGGCTTTCTTTCCCCTTTCTTTTCCCTTTCTTTGGGCTTCCTTTCCCCTTTCTTTCCCCTTTCTTTCCCATTTCTTTCCCCTTTCTTTCCCCTTTCTTTCCCCATTCTTTCTCCTTTCTTTCCCTTTCTTTCCCCTTTCTTCCCCATTCTTTCCCCTTTCTTTCCCCTTTCTTTGGCTTTCTTTGGGCTTTCTTTCCCCTTTCTGTGGGCTTTCTTTGGGCTTTCTTTCTCCTTTCTTTGGGCTTTATTTCCCCCTTTCTTGGGCTTTCTTTCCCCTTTCTTTGGGCTTTGCTTCCCCTTTCTTTCCCCTTTCTTACCCATTTCTTTGGGCTTTCTTTCCCCTTTTTTTATGCTTTCTTTCCCCTTTCTTTGAGCTTTCTTTCCTCTTTCTTTGGTCTTTGTTTCCCCTTTCTTTTCGAGTTCTTCCCCCTTTCTTTGGGCTTCCTTTGGCCTTTCTTTGCCCTTTCTTTGGGCTTTCTTTCCCCTTTCTTTGGGCTTTCTTTCCCCTTTCTTTGGGCTTTCTTTCCCCCTTTCTTTGGGCTTTCTTTGGGCTTTCTTTCCCCTTTCTTTGGGCTTTCTTTGGGCTTTCTTTCCGCTTTCTTTGGGCTTTCTGTGGGCTTTCTTTCCCCTTTCTTTGGGCTTTCTTTCCCCTTTCTTTGGGCTTTCTTTCCCCGTTCTTTCCCGGTTCTTTCCCCTTTCTTTCCCCCTTTCTTCCCCCTTTCTTTCCCCTTTCTTTCCCCCTTTCTTTCCCCTTTCTTTGGGCTTTCTTTGGGCTTTCTTTCCCCTTTCTTTGGGCTTTCTCTTCCCCCTTTCTTTGGGCTTTCTTTGGGCTTTCTCTCTCCTTTCTTTGGGCTTTCTTTCCCCTTTCTTTGGGCTTTCTTTCCCCTTTCTTTGGGATTTCTTTGGGCTTTCTTTCCCCTTTCTTTGGGCTTTCTTTGGGCTTTCTTTCCCCTTTCTTTGGGCTTTCTTTCCCATTTCTTTGGGCTTTCTTTCCCCTTTCTTTGGGCTTTCTTTCCCCATTTCTTTGGGCTTTCTTTCCCCTTTCTTTGGGCTTTCCTTCCCCTTTCTTTGGGCTTTCTTTCCCTTTTCTTTGTGCTTTCTTTCCCCTTTCTTTGGGCTTTCTTTACCCTTTCTTTGGGCTTTCTTTCCCCTTTCTTTGGGCTTTCTTTCCCCTTTCTTTGGGCTTTCTTTGGGCTTTCTTACCCCTTTCTTTGGGCTTTCTTTCCCATTTCTTTGGGCTTTCTTTCCCCTTTCTTGGGCTTTCTTTCCCCTTTCTTTGGGCTTTCTTTCCCCTTTCTTTGGGTTTTCTTTCCCCTTTCTTTGGGCTTTCTTTCCCCTTTCTTTGGGCTTTCTTTCCCCTTTCTTTCCCCTTTCTTTGGGCTTTCTTTCCCCCTTCTTTGGGCTTTATTTCCCCTTTCTTTCCCCTTTCTTTGGGCATTCTTTCCCCTTTCTTTCCCCTTTCTTTAACCTTTCTTTCCATTTCTTTCCCTTTTCTTTCCCCATTCTTTCCACATTCTTTCTCCTTTCTTTCCCCTTTCTTTCCCCTTTCTTTCCCCATTCTTTCCCCTTTCTTTCCCCTTTCTTTGGGCTTTATTTGGGATTTCTTTCCCCTTTCTTTGGGCTTTCTTTCCCCTTTCTTTGGGCTTTCTTTCCCCTTTCTTTCCCCTTTCTTTCCCCTTTCTTTGGGCTTTCTTTCCCCTTTTTTTGTGCTTTCTTACCCCTTTCCTTGAGCTTTCTTTCCCCTTTCTTTGGGCTTTCTTTCCCCTCTCTTTGGGCTTTCTTTCCCCTTTCTTTGGGCTTTCTTTGGCCTTTCTTTCTCCTTTCTTTGGGCTTTCTCTCCCCCTTTCTTTGGGCTTTCTTTGGGCTTTCTTTGCGCTTTCTTACGGCTTTCTTTCCCCGTTCTTTGGGCTTTCTTTCCCCTTTCTTTGGGCTTTCTTTGGACTTTCTTTGGGCCTTTCTTTGGACTTTATTTCCCGTTTCTTTCCCCTTTCTTTGGGCTTTCTTTCTCCTTTCTTTGGACTTTCTTTGGGCTTTCTTTCCCCTTTCTTTGGGCTTTCTTTACCCTTTCTTTTGGCTTTCTTTGGGCTTCCTTTCCCCTTTCTTTGGGCTTTCTTTGGGGTTTCTTTCCCCTTTCTTTGGGCTTTCTTTGGGCTTTCTTTCCCCTTTCTTTGGGCTTTCTTTCCCCTTTCCTTGAGCTTTCTTTCCCCTTTCTTTGGGATTTCTTTCCCCTTTCTTTGGGCTTTCTTTCCCCTTTCTTTGGGCTTTCTTTACCCTTTCTTTTGGCTTTCTTTGGGCTTTCTTTTCCCCTTTCTTTGGGCTTTCTTTGGGGTTTCTTTCCCCTTTCTTTGGGCTTTCTTTGGGCTTTCTTTCCCCTTTCTTTGGGCTTTTTTCCCCTTTCCTTGAGCTTTCTTTCCCCTTTCTTTGGGATTTCTTTCCCCTTTCTTTGGGCTTTCTTTCCCCTTTCTTTGGGCTTTCTTTGGGCTTTCTTTCCCCTTTCTTTGGGCTTTCTTTCACCTTTCTTTGTGCCTTCTTTCCCATTTCTTTGAGCTTTCTTTGGGCTTTCTTTCCCCTTTCTTTGGGCTTTCTTTCCCCTGTCTTTGGGCTTTCTTTCCCCTTTCTTTGGGCTTTCTTTCCCATTTCTTTGGGCTTTCTTTCCCCTTTCTTTGGACTTTCTTTGGGCTTTCTTTCCCCTTTCTTGGGCTTTCTTTCCCTTTTCTTTGGGCTTTCTTTCGCCTTTCTTTGGGCTTTCTTTCCCATTTCCTTGGGCTTTCTTTCCCCTTTCTTTGGGCTTTTTTTGAGCTTTCCTTCCCCTTTCTTTGGGCTTTCTTTCCCCTTTCTTTGGGCTTTCTTTCCCCTTTCTTTGGGCTTTCTTTCCCCCTTTCTTTCCCCTTTCTTTCCCCTTTCTTTCCCCTTTCATGGGCTTTCTTTGTGCTTTCTTTCCCCTTTCTTTGAGCTTACTTTCCCCTTTCTTTGGGCTTTCTTTGGCCTTTCTCTCTCCTTTCTTTGGGCTTTCTTTCCCCTTTCTTTGGGCTTTCTTTCCCATTTCTTTGGGCTTTCTTTCCCCTTTCTTTTGGCTTTCTTTGGGCTTTCTTTCCCCTTTCTTTGGGCTTTCTTTCCCTTTCTTGGGCTTTCTTTCCCCCTTTCTTTGGGCTTTCCTTTGCCCTTTCTTTGGGCTTTCTTTGGGCTTTCTTTCCCTTTCTTCCCTTTCTTGGGCTTTCTTTCCCCTTTTTTGGGCTTTCTTTGGGCTTTCTTTCCCCTTTCTTTGCTGGCTTTGCTTTTCCTTCTTTGCTTCTTGGCCTTTCTTTCCCCTTTCTTTGGGCTTTCTTTCTTCTTCTTTGGGCTTTCTTTGCCCTTTCTTTGGGCTTTCTTCCCCTTTCTTCTCCCCTTTCTTTCCCCTTTCTTTGGGCTTTTCTTTCCCCTTTCTTTGGGCTTTCTTTGGGCTTTCTTTCCCCTTTCTTTGGGCTTTCTTTGGGCTTTCTTTGGACTTTCTTTCCCCTTTCTTTGGGCTTTCTTTGGGCTTTCTTTCTCCTTTCTTTGGACTTTCTTTGGGCTTTCTTTCCCCTTTCTTTGGGCTTTCTTTCCCCTTTCTTTGGGCTTTCTTTGGGCTTTCTTTCCCCTTTCTTTGGGCTTTCTTTCCCCTTTCTTTCCCCTTTCTTTGGGCTTTTCTTGAGCTTTCCTTCCCCTTTCTTTGGGCTTTCTTTCCCCTTTCTTTGGGCTTTCTTTCCCCTTTTTTTGGGCTTTCTTTCCCCCTTTCTTTCCCCTTTCTTTCCCCTTTCTTTCCCCTTTCTTTGGGCTTTCTTTGGTCTTTCTTTCCCCTTTCTTTGGGCTTTCTTTCCCCTTTCTTTGGGCTTTCTTTGGGCTTTGTCTCTCCTTTCTTTGGGCTATCTTTCCCCTTTCTTTGGGCTTTCTTTGGGCTTTCTTTCCCCTTTCTTTGGGCTTTCTTTGGGCTTTCTTTCCCCTTTCTTTGGGCTTTCTTTCCCCTTTCTTTGGGCTTTCTTTCCCCTTTCTTTGGGCTTTCTTTCCCCTTTCTTGGGCTTTCTTTCCCCTTTCTTTGTGCCTTCTTTCCCCTTTCTTTGGGCTTTCTTTGGGCTTTCTTTCCCCTTTCTTAGGACTTTCTTCGGTCTTTCTTTCCCCTTTCTTTGGGCTTTTTTTCCCCTTTCTTTGGACTTTCTTTGGGCTTTCTTTGGGCTTTCTTTGGGCTTTCTTTCGCCTTTCCTTGGGCTTTCTTTCTCCTTTCTTTGGGCTTTCTTTCCCATTTCTTTAGGCTTTCTTTCCCCTTTCTTTGGGCTTTCTTTCCCCTTTCTTTGGGCTTTCTTTCTCCCCTTTCTTTGGGCTTTCTTTCCCCTTTCTTTGGGCTTTCTTTGGGCTTTCTTTCCCCTTTCTTTGAGCTTTCTTTCCCCTTTCTTTGGGCTTTCTTTCCCATTTCTTTGGGCTTTCTTCCCCTTTCTTTGGGCTTTCTTTGGGCTTTCTTTGGGCTTTCTTTCCCCTTTCTTTGGGCTTTCTTTCCCCTTTCTTTGGGCTTTGTTTGCCCTTTCTTTAGGCTTTCTTTGGGCTTTCTTTCCCCTTTCTTTGGGCTTTCTCTGGGCTTTCTTTTCCTTTCTTTGGGCTTTCTTTCCCTTTCTTTGGGCTTTCTTTCCCCCTTTCTTTTGGCTTCCTTTCCCCTTTCTTTCCCCTTTCTTTCCCATTTCTTTCCCCTTTCTTTCCCCTTTCTTTCCCCATTCTTTCTCCTTTCTTTCCCCTTTCTTTCCCCTTTCTTTCCCCATTCTTTCCCCTTTCTTTCCCCTTTCTTTGGGCTTTCTTTGGGCTTTCTTTCCCCTTTCTGTGGGCTTTCTTTGGGCTTTCTTTCTCCTTTCTTTGGGCTTTATTTCCCCTTTCTTTGGGCTTTCTTCCCCTTTCTTTGGGCTTTGCTTCCCCTTTCTTTCCCATTTCTTACCCATTTCTTTGGGCTTTCTTTCCCCTTTTTTTATGCTTTCTTTCCCCATTCTTTGAGCTTTCTTTCCTCTTTCTTTGGGCTTTGTTTCCCCTTTCTTTTCGAGTTCTTCCCCCTTTCTTTGGGCTTCCTTTGGCCTTTCTTTCCCCTTTCTTTGGGCTTTCTTTCCCCTTTCTTTGGGCTTTCTTTCCCCTTTCTTTGGGCTTTCTTTCCCCTTTCTTTGGGCTTTCTTTGGGCTTTCTTTCCCCTTTCTTTGGGCTTTCTTTGGGCTTTCTTTCCGCTTTCTTTGGGCTTTCTGTGGGCTTTCTTTCCCCTTTCTTTGGGCTTTCTTTCCCCTTTCTTTGGGCTTTCTTTCCCCGTTCTTTCCCGGTTCTTTCCCCTTTCTTTCCCCTTTCTTCCCCCTTTCTTTCCCCTTTCTTTCCCCTTTCTTTCCCCTTTCTTTGGGCTTTCTTTGGGCTTTCTTTCCCCTTTCTTTGGGCTTTCTTTCCCCTTTCTTTGGGCTTTCTTTGGGCTTTCTCTCTCCTTTCTTTGGGCTTTCTTTCCCCTTTCTTTGGGCTTTCTTTCCCCTTTCTTTGGGATTTCTTTGGGCTTTCTTCCCCCTTTCTTTGGGCTTTCTTTGGGCTTTCTTTCCCCTTTCTTTGGGCTTTCTTTCCCATTTCTTTGGGCTTTCTTTCCCCTTTCTTTGGGCTTTCCTTCCCCTTTCTTTGGGCTTTCTTTCCCTTTTCTTTGTGCTTTCTTTCCCCTTTCTTTGGGCTTTCTTTCCCCTTTCTTTGGGCTTTCTTTCCCCTTTCTTTGGGCTTTCTTTGGGCTTTCTTTGGGCTTTCTTTGCGCTTTCTTTCGGCTTTCTTTCCCCGTTCTTTGGGCTTTCTTTCCCCTTTCTTTGGGCTTTCTTTGGACTTTCTTTGGGCTTTCTTTGGACTTTATTTCCCTTTTCTTTCCCCTTTCTTTGGGCTTTCTTTCTCCTTTCTTTGGACTTTCTTTGGGCTTTCTTTCCCCTTTCTTTTGGCTTTCTTTGGGCTTCCTTTCCCCTTTCTTTGGGCTTTCTTTGGGGTTTCTTTCCCCTTTCTTTGGGCTTTCTTTGGGCTTTCTTTCCCCTTTCCTTGAGCTTTCTTTCCCCTTTCTTTGGGATTTCTTTCCCCTTTCTTTGGGCTTTCTTTCCCCTTTCTTTGGGCTTTCTTTACCCTTTCTTTTGGCTTTCTTTGGGCTTTCTTTCCCCTTTCTTTGGGCTTTCTTTGGGGTTTCTTTCCCCTTTCTTTGGGCTTTCTTTGGGCTTTCTTTCCCCTTTCTTTGGGCTTTCTTTCCCCTTTCTTTCCCCTTTCTTTCCCCTTTCTTTCCCCTTTCATGGGCTTTCTTTGTGCTTTCTTTCCCCTTTCTTTGAGCTTACTTTCCCCTTTCTTTGGGCTTTCTTTGGCCTTTCTCTCTCCTTTCTTTGGGCTTTCTTTCCCCTTTCTTTGGGCTTTCTTTCCCATTTCTTTGGGCTTTCTTTCCCCTTTCTTTGGGCTTTCTTTCCCCTTTCTTTGGGCTTTCTTTGGGCTTTCTTTCCCCTTTCTTTGGGCTTTCTTTCCCCTTTCTTTGGGCTTTCTTTGCCCTTTCTTTGGGCTTTCTTTGGGCTTTCTTTCCCCTTTCTTTCCCCTTTCTTTGGGCTTTCTTTCCCCTTTTTTTGGGCTTTCTTTGGGCTTTCTTTCCCCTTTCTTTGGGCTTTCCTTGGCCTTTCTTTCCCCTTTCTTTGGGCTTTCTTTCTTCTTTCTTTGGGCTTTCTTTGCCCTTTCTTTGGGCTTTCTTTCCCCTTTCTTTCCCCTTTCTTTCCCCTTTCTTTGGGCTTTCTTTCCCCTTTCTTTGGGCTTTCTTTGGGCTTTCTTTGGGCTTTCTTTCCCCGTTCTTTGGGCTTTCTTTCCCCTTTCTTTGGGCTTTCTTTGGGCGTTCTTTGGACTTTCTTTCCCCTTTCTTTCCCCTTTCTTTGGGCTTTCTTCCCCCTTTCTTTGGGCTTTCTTTGGGCTTTCTTTCCCCTTTCTTTGGGCTTTCTTTGGGCTTTCTTTCCCCTTTCTTTGGGCTTTCTTTCCCATTTCTTTGGGCTCTCTTTCCCCTTTCTTTGGGCTTTCTTTCCCATTTCTTTGGGCTTTCTTTCCCCTTTCTTTGGGCTTTCCTTCCCCTTTCTTTGGGCTTTCTTTCCCTTTTCTTTGTGCTTTCTTTCCCCTTTCTTTGGGCTTTCTTTCCCCTTTCTTTGGGCTTTCTTTCCCCTTTCTTTGGGCTTTCTTTGGGCTTTCTTTGGGCTTTCTTTGCGCTTTCTTTCGGCTTTCTTTCCCCGTTCTTTGGGCTTTCTTTCCCCTTTCTTTGGGCTTTCTTTGGACTTTCTTTGGGCTTTCTTTGGACTTTATTTCCCCTTTCTTTCCCCTTTCTTTGGGCTTTCTTTCTCCTTTCTTTGGACTTTTTTTGGGCTTTCTTTCCCCTTTCTTTTGGCTTTCTTTGGGCTTCCTTTCCCCTTTCTTTGGGCTTTCTTTGGGGTTTCTTTCCCCTTTCTTTGGGCTTTCTTTGGGCTTTCTTTCCCCTTTCTTTGGGCTTTCTTTCCCCTTTCCTTGAGCTTTCTTTCCCCTTTCTTTGGGATTTCTTTCCCCTTTCTTTGGGCTTTCTTTCCCCTTTCTTTGGGCTTTCTTTACCCTTTCTTTTGGCTTTCTTTGGGCTTTCTTTCCCCTTTCTTTGGGCTTTCTTTGGGGTTTCTTTCCCCTTTCTTTGGGCTTTCTTTGGGCTTTCTTTCCCCTTTCTTTGGGCTTTCTTTCCCCCTTTCTTTCCCCTTTCTTTCCCCTTTCTTTCCCCTTTCATGGGCTTTCTTTGTGCTTTCTTTCCCCTTTCTTTGAGCTTACTTTCCCCTTTCTTTGGGCTTTCTTTGGCCTTTCTCTCTCCTTTCTTTGGGCTTTCTTTCCCCTTTCTTTGGGCTTTCTTTCCCATTTCTTTGGGCTTTCTTTCCCCTTTCTTTGGGCTTTCTTTGGGCTTTCTTTCCCCTTTCTTTGGGCTTTCTTTCCCCTTTCTTTGGGCTTTCTTTCCCCTTTCTTTGGGTTTTCTTTGCCCTTTCTTTGGGCTTTCTTTGGGCTTTCTTTCCCCTTTCTTTCCCCTTTCTTTGGGCTTTCTTTCCCCTTTTTTTGGGATTTCTTTGGGCTTTCTTTCCCCTTTCTTTGGGCTTTCCTTGGCCTTTCTTTCCCCTTTCTTTGGGCTTTCTTTCTTCTTTCTTTGGGCTTTCTTTGCCCTTTCTTTGGGCTTTCTTTCCCCTTTCTTTCCCCTTTCTTTCCCCTTTCTTTGGGCTTTCTTTCCCCTTTCTTTGGGCTTTCTTTGGGCTTTCTTTGGGCTTTCTTTCCCCGTTCTTTGGGCTTTCTTTCCCCTTTCTTTGGGCTTTCTTTGGGCTTTCTTTGGACTTTCTTTCCCCTTTCTTTCCCCTTTCTTTGGGCTTTCTTTCTCCTTTCTTTGGACTTTCTTTGGGCTTTCTTTCCCCTTTCTTTGGGCTTTTTTTGAGCTTTCCTTCCCCTTTCTTTGGGCTTTCTTTCCCCTTTCTTTGGGCTTTCTTTCCCCTTTCTTTGGGCTTTCTTTCCCCTTTCTTTCCCCTTTCTTTCCCCTTTCTTTGGGCTTTCTTTGGGCTTTCTTTCCCCTTTCTTTGGGCTTTCTTTCCCTTTTCTTTGGGCTTTCTTTGGGCTTTGTCTCTCCTTTCTTTGGGCTTTCTTTCCCCTTTCTTTGGGCTTTCTTTGGGCTTTCTTTCCCCTTTCTTTGGGCTTTCTTTGGGCTTTCTTTCCCCTTTCTTTGGGCTTTCTTTCCCCTTTCTTTGGGCTTTCTTTCCCCTTTCTTTGGGCTTTCTTTCCCCTTTCTTTGTGCCTTCTTTCCCCTTTCTTTGGGCTTTCTTTGGGCTTTCTTTCCCCTTTCTTTGGACTTTCTTTGGTCTTTCTTTCCCCTTTTTTTGGGCTTTTTTTCCCCTTTCTTTGGACTTTCTTTGGGCTTTCTTTGGGCTTTCTTTGGGCTTTCTTTCGCCTTTCCTTGGGCTTTCTTTCTCCTTTCTTTGGGCTTTCTTTCCCATTTCTTTAGGCTTTCTTTCCCCTTTCTTTGGGCTTTCTTTGGGCTTTCTTTCCCCTTTCTTTGGGGTTTCTTTCCCTTTTCTTTGGGCTTTCTTTCCCCATTCTTTGGTCTTTCTTTCCCCTTTCTTTGGGCTTTCTTTCCCCTTTCTTTGGGCTTTCCTTCCCCTTTTTTTGGGCTTTCTTTCCCCTTTCTTTGTGCTTTCTTTCCCCTTTCTTTGGGCTTTCTTTCCCCTTTCTTTGGGCTTTCTTTCCCCTTTCTTTGGGCTTTCATTCCCCTTTCTTTGGGCTTTCTTTGGGCTTTCTTTCCCCTTTCTTTGAGCTTTCTTTCCCCTTCCTTTGGGCTTTCTTTCCCATTTCTTTGGGCTTTCTTTCCCCTTTCTTTGGGCTTTCTTTGGGCTTTCTTTGGGCTTTCTTTCCCCTTTCTTTGGGCTTTCTTTCCCCTTTCTTTGGGCTTTGTTTGCCCTTTCTTTGGGCTTTCTTTGGGCTTTCTTTGGGCTTTCTTTCCCCTTTCTTTGGGCTTTCTTTGGGCTTTCTTTTCCCTTTCTTTGGGCTTTCTTTCCCCTTTCTTTGGGCTTTCTTTCCCCTTTCTTTTCCCTTTCTTTGGGCTTCCTTTCCCCTTTCTTTCCCCTTTCTTTCCCATTTCTTTCCCCTTTCTTTCCCCTTTCTTTCCCCATTCTTTCTCCTTTCTTTCCCCTTTCTTTCCCCTTTCTTTCCCCATTCTTTCCCCTTTCTTTCCCCTTTCTTTGGGCTTTCTTTGGGCTTTCTTTCCCCTTTCTGTGGGCTTTCTTTGGGCTTTCTTTCTCCTTTCTTTGGGCTTTATTTCCCCTTTCTTTGGGCTTTCTTTCCCCTTTCTTTGGGCTTTGCTTCCCCTTTCTTTCCCCTTTCTTACCCATTTCTTTGGGCTTTCTTTCCCCTTTTTTTATGCTTTCTTTCCCCTTTCTTTGAGCTTTCTTTCCTCTTTCTTTGGTCTTTGTTTCCCCTTTCTTTTCGAGTTCTTCCCCCTTTCTTTGGGCTTCCTTTGGCCTTTCTTTGCCCTTTCTTTGGGCTTTCTTTCCCCTTTCTTTGGGCTTTCTTTCCCCTTTCTTTGGGCTTTCTTTCCCCTTTCTTTGGGCTTTCTTTGGGCTTTCTTTCCCCTTTCTTTGGGCTTTCTTTGGGCTTTCTTTCCGCTTTCTTTGGGCTTTCTGTGGGCTTTCTTTCCCCTTTCTTTGGGCTTTCTTTCCCCTTTCTTTGGGCTTTCTTTCCCCGTTCTTTCCCGGTTCTTTCCCCTTTCTTTCCCCTTTCTTCCCCCTTTCTTTCCCCTTTCTTTCCCCTTTCTTTCCCCTTTCTTTGGGCTTTCTTTGGGCTTTCTTTCCCCTTTCTTTGGGCTTTCTTTCCCCTTTCTTTGGGCTTTCTTTGGGCTTTCTCTCTCCTTTCTTTGGGCTTTCTTTCCCCTTTCTTTGGGCTTTCTTTCCCCTTTCTTTGGGATTTCTTTGGGCTTTCTTTCCCCTTTCTTTGGGCTTTCTTTGGGCTTTCTTTCCCCTTTCTTTGGGCTTTCTTTCCCATTTCTTTGGGCTTTCTTTCCCCTTTCTTTGGGCTTTCTTTCCCATTTCTTTGGGCTTTCTTTCCCCTTTCTTTGGGCTTTCCTTCCCCTTTCTTTGGGCTTTCTTTCCCTTTTCTTTGTGCTTTCTTTCCCCTTTCTTTGGGCTTTCTTTACCCTTTCTTTGGGCTTTCTTTCCCCTTTCTTTGGGCTTTCTTTCCCCTTTCTTTGGGCTTTCTTTGGGCTTTCTTACCCCTTTCTTTGGGCTTTCTTTCCCATTTCTTTGGGCTTTCTTTCCCCTTTCTTTGGGCTTTATTTCGGCTTTCTTTGGGCTTTCTTTCCCCTTTCTTTGGGCTTTCTTTCCCCTTTCTTTGGGCTTTCTTTCCCCTTTCTTTGGGCTTTCTTTCCCCTTTCTTTCCCCTTTCTTTGGGCTTTCTTTCCCCTTTCTTTGGGCTTTCTTTCCCCTTTCTTTGGGCTTTCTTTCCCCTTTCTTTGGGCTTTCTTTGGGCTTTCTTTCCCTTTTCTTTGGGCTTTCTTTGGGCTTTCTTTCCGCTTTCTTTGGGCTTTCTGTGGGCTTTCTTTCCCCTTTCTTTGGGCTTTCTTTCCCCTTTCTTTGGGCTTTCTTTCCCCGTTCTTTCCCGGTACTTTCCCCTTTCTTTCCCCTTTCTTCCCCCTTTCTTTCCCCTTTCTTTCCCCTTTCTTTCCCCTTTCTTTGGGCTTTCTTTGGGCTTTCTTTCCCCTTTCTTTGGGCTTTCTTTCCCCTTTCTTTGGGCATTCTTTGGGCTTTCTCTCTCCTTTCTTTGGGCTTTCTTTCCCCTTTCTTTGGGCTTTCTTTCCCCTTTCTTTGGGATTTCTTTGGGCTTTCTTTCCCCTTTCTTTGGCTTTCTTTGGGCTTTCTTTCCCCTTTCTTTGGGCTTTCTTTCCCATTTCTTTGGGCTTTCTTTCCCCTTCTTTGGGCTTTCTTTCCCATTTCCTTGGGCTTTCTTTCCCCTTTCTTTGGGCTTTCCTTCCCCTTTCTTTGGGCTTTCTTTCCCTTTTCTTTGTGCTTTCTTTCCCCTTTCTTTGGGCTTTCTTTCCCCTTTCTTTGGGCTTTCTTTCCCCTTTCTTTGGGCTTTCTTTGGGCTTTCTTTCCCCGTTCTTTGGGCTTTCTTTGGGCTTTCTTACCCCTTTCTTTGGGCTTTCTTTCCCATTTCTTTGGGCTTTCTTTCCCCTTTCTTTGGGCTTTATTTCGGCTTTCTTTGGGCTTTCTTTCCCCTTTCTTTGGGCTTTCTTTCCCCTTTCTTTGGGCTTTCTTTCCCCTTTCTTTGGGCTTTCTTTCCCCTTTCTTTCCCCTTTCTTTGGGCTTTCTTTCCCCCGTCTTTGGGCTTTATTTCCCCTTTCTTTCCCCTTTCTTTGGGCTTTCTTTCCCCTTTCTTTCCCCTTTCTTTCCCCTTTCTTTCCCATTTCTTTCCCTTTTCTTTCCCCATTCTTTCCCCATTCTTTCTCCTTTCTTTGCCCTTTCTTTCCCCTTTCTTTCCCCATTCTTTCCCCTTTCTTTCCCCTTTCTTTGGGCTTTATTTGGGATTTCTTTCCCCTTTCTTTGGGCTTTCTTTCCCCTTTCTTTGGGCTTTCTTTCCCCTTTCTTTCCCCTTTCTTTCCCCTTTCTTTGGGCTTTATTTCCCCTTTTTTTGTGCTTTCTTACCCCTTTCCTTGAGCTTTCTTTCCCCTTTCTTTGGGCTTTCTTTCCCCTTTCTTTGGGCTTTCTTTCCCCATTCTTTGGGCTTTCTTTGGCCTTTCTTTCCCCTTTCTTTGGGCTTTCTCTCCCCTTTCTTTGGGCTTTGTTTGGGATTTCTTTGGTCTTTCTTTGGGCTTTCTTTGGGCTTTCTTTCCCCGTTCTTTGGGCTTTCTTTCCCCTTTCTTTGGGCTTTCTTTGGACTTTATTTCCCCTTTCTTTCCCCTTTCTTTGGGCTTTCTTTCTCCTTTCTTTGGACTTTCTTTGGGCTTTCTTTCCCCTTTCTTTGGGCTTTCTTTACCCTTTCTTTTGGCTTTCTTTGGGCTTTCTTTCCCTTTTCTTTGGGCTTTCTTTGGGGTTTCTTTCCCCTTTCTTTGGGCTTTCTTTGGGCTTTCTTTCCCCTTTCTTTGGGCTTTCTTTCCCCTTTCCTTGTGCTTTCTTTCCCCTTTCTTTGGGATTTGTTTCCCCTTTCTTTGGGCTTTCTTTCCCCTTTCTTTGGGCTTTCTTTACCCTTTCTTTTGGCTTTCTTTGGGCTTTCTTTCCCCTTTCTTTGGGCTTTCTTTGGGGTTTCTTTCCCCTTTCTTTGGGCTTTCTTTGGGCTTTCTTTCCCCTTTCTTTGGGCTTTCTTTCCCCTTTCTTTCCCCATTCTTTCCCCATTCTTTCTCCTTTCTTTCCCCTTTCTTTCCCATTTCTTTCCCCATTCTTTCCCCTTTCTTTCCCCTTTCTTTGGGCTTTATTTGGGATTTCTTTCCCCTTTCTTTGGGCTTTCTTTCCCCTTTCTTTGTGCTTTCTTTCCCCTTTCTTTCCCCTTTCTTTCCCCTTTCTTTGGGCTTTCTTTCCCCTTTTTTTGTGCTTTCTTACCCCTTTCCTTGAGCTTTCTTTCCCCTTTCTTTGGGCTTTCTTTCCCCTTTCTTTGGGCTTTCTTTCCTCTTTCTTTGGGCTTTCTTTGGCCTTTCTTTCCCCTTTCTTTGGGCTTTCTCTCCCCTTTCTTTGGGCTTTCTTTGGGCTTTCCTTGCGCTTTCTTTCGGCTTTCTTTCCCCTTTCTTTGGGCTTTCTTTCCCCTTTCTTTGGGCTTTCTTCGGACTTTCTTTGGGCTTTCTTTGGAATTTATTTCCCCTTTCTTTCCCCTTTCTTTGGGCTTTCTTTCTCCTTTCTTTGGACTTTCTTTGGGCTTTCTTTCCCCTTTCTTTGGGCTTTCTTTACCCTTTCTTTTGGCTTTCTTTGGGCTTTCCTTCCCCTTTCTTTGGGCTTTCTTTGGGGTTTCTTTCCCCTTTCTTTGGGCTTTCTTTGGGCTTTCTTTCCCCTTTCTTTGGGCTTTCTTTCCCCTTTCCTTGAGCTTTCTTTCCCCTTTCTTTGGGATTTCTTTCCCCTTTCTTTGGGCTTTCTTTCCCCTTTCTTTGGGCTTTCTTTACCCTTTCTTTTGGCTTTCTTTGGGCTTTCTTTCCCCTTTCTTTGGGCTTTCTTTGGGGTTTCTTTCCCCTTTCTTTGGGCTTTCTTTGGGCTTTCTTTCCCCTTTCTTTGGGCTTTCTTTCCCCTTTCCTTGAGCTTTCTTTCCCCTTTCTTTGGGATTTCTTTCCCCTTTCTTTGGGCTTTCTTTCCCCTTTCTTTGGGCTTTCTTTGGGCTTTCTTTCCCCTTTCTTTGGGCTTTCTTTCACCTTTCTTTGTGCCTTCTTTCCCATTTCTTTAAGCTTTCTTTGGGCTTTCTTTCCCCTTTCTTTGGGCTTTCTTTCCCCTGTCTTTGGGCTTTCTTTCTGCTTTCTTTGGGCTTTCTTTCCCATTTCTTTGGGCTTTCTTTCCCCTTTCTTTGGACTTTCTTTGGGCTTTCTTTCCCATTTCTTTGGGCTTTCTTTCCCTTTTCTTTGGGCTTTCTTTCGCCTTTCTTTGGGCTTTCTTTCCCCTTTCTTTGGGCATTCTTTCCCCTTTCTTTGGGCTTTTTTTGAGCTTTCCTTCCCCTTTCTTTGGGCTTTCTTTCCCCTTTCTTTGGGCTTTCTTTCCCCTTTCTTTCCCCTTTCTTTCCCCTTTTTTTCCCCTTTCTTTCCCCTTTCTTTCCCCTTTCATGGGCTTTCTTTGGGCTTTCTTTCCCCTTTCTTTGAGCTTACTTTCCCCTTTCTTTGGGCTTTCTTTGGGCTTTCTCTCTCCTTTCTTTGGGCTTTCTTTCCCCTTTCTTTGGGCTTCCTTTCCCATTTCTTTGGGCTTTCTTTCCCCTTTCTTTGGGCTTTCTTTCCCCATTCTTTGGGCTTTCTTTCCCCTTTCTTTGGGCTTTCTTTCCCCTTTCTTTGGGCTTTCTTTGCCCTTTCTTTGGGCTTTCTTTGGGCTTTCTTTGGGCTTTCTTTCCCCTTTCTTTCCCCTTTCTTTCCCCTTTCTTTGGGCTTTCTTTCCCCTTTTTTTTGGGCTTTCTTTGGGCTTTCTTTCCCCTTTCTTTGGGCTTTCCTTGGCCTTTCTTTCCCCTTTCTTTGGGCTTTCTTTCCCCTTTCTTTGGGCTTTCTTTGCCCTTTCTTTGGGCTTTCTTTCCCCTTTCTTTCCCCTTTCTTTCCCCTTTCTTTGAGCTTTCTTTCCCCTTTATTTGGGCTTTCTTTGGGCTTTCTTTGGGCTTTCTTTCCCCTTTCTTTGGGCTTTCTTTGGACTTTCTTTCCCCTTTCTTTCCCCTTTCTTTGGGCTTTCTTTCTCCTTTCTTTGGACTTTCTTTGGGCTTTCTTTCCCCTTTCTTTGGGCTTTCTTTCCCCTTTCTTTGGGCTTTCTTTGGGATTTCTTTCTCCTTTCTTTGGGCTTTCTTTGGGCTTTCTTTCCCCTTTCTTTGGGCTTTCTTTGGGCTTTCTTTCCCCTTTCTTTCCCCTTTCTTTGGGCTTTCTTTCCCCTCTCTTTGGGGTTTCTTTCCCCTTTCTTTCCACTTTCTTTCACCTTTCTTTCCCCTTTCTTTCCCCTTTCTTACCCCTTTCTTTCCCCTTTCTTTCCCCTTTATTTCCCCTTTCTTTGGGCTTTCTTTCCCCTTTCTTTGGGCTTTCTTTGGGCTTTCTTTCCCCTTTCTTTGGGCTTTCTTTCCCCTTTCTTTGGGCTTTCGTTGGGCTTTCTTTCCCCTTTCTTTGTGCTTTCTTTGGGCTTTCTTTCCCCTTTCTTTGGGCTTTCTTTGGGCTTTCTTTCCACTTACTTTGGGCTTTCTTTCCTCTTTCTTTGGGATTTCTTTGGGTTTTCTTTCCCCTTTCTTTGGGCTTTCTTTGGGGTTTCTTTCCCCTTTCTTTCCCCTTTCTTTGGGCTTTCTTTCCCTTTTCTTTCCCCATTCTTTGGGCTTTCTTTCCCCTTTCTTTGGGCTTTCTTTCCCCTTTCTTTGGGCTTTCTTTCCCCTTTCTTTGGGCTTTCTTTCCCCATTCTTTGGGCTTTCTTTGGGCTTTTTTTCCCCTTTCTTTGGGCTCTCTTTCGGCTTTCTTTGGGCTGTCTTTGGGATTTCTCTCCCCTTTCTTTGGGCTTTCTTTCCCCTTTCTTTGGGCTTTCTTTCCCCTTTCTTAGGGCTTTCTTTGGGCTTTCTTTGTGCTTTCTTTCGCCTTTCTTTGGGCTTTCTTTCGGTTTTCTTTCCTCTTTCTTTGGGCTTTCTTTCCCCTTTCTTTGGGCTTTCTTTCCCCTTTCTTTGGGCTTTCTTTGGGCTTTCTTTCCCCTTTCTTTGAGCTTTCTTTCCCCTTCCTTTGGGCTTTCTTTCCCATTTCTTTGGGCTTTCTTTCCCCTTTCTTTGGGCTTTCTTTGGGCTTTCTTTGGGCTTTCTTTCCCCTTTCTTTGGGCTTTCTTTCCCCTTTCTTTGGGCTTTGTTTGCCCTTTCTTTGGGCTTTCTTTGGGCTTTCTTTGGGCTTTCTTTCCCCTTTCTTTGGGCTTTCTTTGGGCTTTCTTTTCCCTTTCTTTGGGCTTTCTTTCCCCTTTCTTTGGGCTTTCTTTCCCCTTTCTTTTCCCTTTCTTTGGGCTTCCTTTCCCCTTTCTTTCCCCTTTCTTTCCCATTTCTTTCCCCTTTCTTTCCCCTTTCTTTCCCCATTCTTTCTCCTTTCTTTCCCCTTTCTTTCCCCATTCTTTCCCCTTTCTTTCCCCTTTCTTTGGGCTTTCTTTGGGCTTTCTTTCCCCTTTCTGTGGGCTTTCTTTGGGCTTTCTTTCTCCTTTCTTTGGGCTTTATTTCCCCTTTCTTTGGGCTTTCTTTCCCCTTTCTTTGGGCTTTGCTTCCCCTTTCTTTCCCCTTTCTTACCCATTACTTTGGGCTTTCTTTCCCCTTTTTTTATGCTTTCTTTCCCCTTTCTTTGAGCTTTCTTTCCTCTTTCTTTGGGCTTTGTTTCCCCTTTCTTTTCGAGTTCTTCCCCCTTTCTTTGGGCTTCCTTTGGCCTTTCTTTGCCCTTTCTTTGGGCTTTCTTTCCCCTTTCTTTGGGCTTTCTTTCCCCTTTCTTTGGGCTTTCTTTCCCCTTTCTTTGGGCTTTCTTTGGGCTTTCTTTCCCCTTTCTTTGGGCTTTCTTTGGGCTTTCTTTCCGCTTTCTTTGGGCTTTCTGTGGGCTTTCTTTCCCCTTTCTTTGGGCTTTCTTTCCCCGTTCTTTCCCGGTTCTTTCCCCTTTCTTTCCCCTTTCTTCCCCCTTTCTTTCCCCTTTCTTTCCCCTTTCTTTCCCCTTTCTTTGGGCTTTCTTTGGGCTTTCTTTCCCCTTTCTTTGGGCTTTCTTTCCCCTTTCTTTGGGCTTTCTTTGGGCTTTCTCTCTCCTTTCTTTGGGCTTTCTTTCCCCTTTCTTTGGGCTTTCTTTCCCCTTTCTTTGGGATTTCTTTGGGCTTTCTTTCCCCTTTCTTTGGGCTTTCTTTGGGCTTTCTTTCCCCTTTCTTGGGGCTTTCTTTCCCATTTCTTTGGGCTTTCTTTCCCCTTTCTTTGGGCTTTCTTTCCCATTTCTTTGGGCTTTCTTTCCCCTTTCTTTGGGCTTTCCTTCCCCTTTCTTTGGGCTTTCTTTCCCTTTTCTTTGTGCTTTCTTTCCCCTTTCTTTGGGCTTTCTTTCCCATTTCTTTGGGCTTTCTTTCCCCTTTCTTTGGGCTTTCTTTGGGCTTTCTTTCCCCTTTCTTTGGGCTTTCTTTGGGCTTTCTTACCCCTTTCTTTGGGCTTTCTTTCCCATTTCTTTGGGCTTTCTTTCCCCTTTCTTTGGGCTTTATTTCGGCTTTCTTTGGGCTTTCTTTCCCCTTTCTTTGGGCTTTCTTTCCCCTTTCTTTGGGTTTTCTTTCCCCTTTCTTTGGGCTTTCTTTCCCCTTTCTTTCCCCTTTCTTTGGGCTTTCTTTCCCCTTTCTTTGGGCTTTCTTTCCCCTTTCTTTGGGCTTTCTTTCCCCTTTCTTTGGGCTTTCTTTGGGCTTTCTTTCCCTTTTCTTTGGGCTTTCTTTGGGCTTTCTTTCCGCTTTCTTTGGGCTTTCTGTGGGCTTTCTTTCCCCTTTCTTTGGGCTTTCTTTCCCCTTTCTTTGGGCTTTCTTTCCCCGTTCTTTCCCGGTTCTTTCCCCTTTCTTTCCCCTTTCTTCCCCCTTTCTTTCCCCTTTCTTTCCCCTTTCTTTCCCCTTTCTTTGGGCTTTCTTTGGGCTTTCTTTCCCCTTTCTTTGGGCTTTCTTTCCCCTTTCTTTGGGCATTCTTTGGGCTTTCTCTCTCCTTTCTTTGGGCTTTCTTTCCCCTTTCTTTGGGCTTTCTTTCCCCTTTCTTTGGGATTTCTTTGGGCTTTCTTTCCCCTTTCTTTGGGCTTTCTTTGGGCTTTCTTTCCCCTTTCTTTGGGCTTTCTTTCCCATTTCTTTGGGCTTTCTTTCCCCTTTCTTTGGGCTTTCTTTCCCATTTCCTTGGGCTTTCTTTCCCCTTTCTTTGGGCTTTCCTTCCCCTTTCTTTGGGCTTTCTTTCCCTTTTCTTTGTGCTTTCTTTCCCCTTTCTTTGGGCTTTCTTTCCCCTTTCTTTGGGCTTTCTTTCCCCTTTCTTTGGGCTTTCTTTGGGCTTTCTTTCCCCTTTCTTTGGGCTTTCTTTGGGCTTTCTTACCCCTTTCTTTGGGCTTTCTTTCCCATTTCTTTGGGCTTTCTTTCCCCTTTCTTTGGGCTTTATTTCGGCTTTCTTTGGGCTTTCTTTCCCCTTTCTTTGGGCTTTCTTTCCCCTTTCTTTGGGCTTTCTTTCCCCTTTCTTTGGGCTTTCTTTCCCCTTTCTTTCCCCTTTCTTTGGGCTTTCTTTCCCCCGTCTTTGGGCTTTATTTCCCCTTTCTTTCCCCTTTCTTTGGGCTTTCTTTCCCCTTTCTTTCCCCTTTCTTTCCCCTTTCTTTCCCATTTCTTTCCCTTTTCTTTCCCCATTCTTTCCCCATTCTTTCTCCTTTCTTTGCCCTTTCTTTCCCCTTTCTTTCCCCATTCTTTCCCCTTTCTTTCCCCTTTCTTTGGGCTTTATTTGGGATTTCTTTCCCCTTTCTTTGGGCTTTCTTTCCCCTTTCTTTGGGCTTTCTTTCCCCTTTCTTTCCCCTTTCTTTCCCCTTTCTTTGGGCTTTATTTCCCCTTTTTTTGTGCTTTCTTACCCCTTTCCTTGAGCTTTCTTTCCCCTTTCTTTGGGCTTTCTTTCCCCTTTCTTTGGGCTTTCTTTCCCCATTCTTTGGGCTTTCTTTGGCCTTTCTTTCCCCTTTCTTTGGGCTTTCTCTCCCCTTTCTTTGGGCTTTGTTTGGGATTTCTTTGGTCTTTCTTTGGGCTTTCTTTGGGCTTTCTTTCCCCGTTCTTTGGGCTTTCTTTCCCCTTTCTTTGGGCTTTCTTTGGACTTTCTTTGGGCTTTCTTTGGACTTTATTTCCCCTTTCTTTCCCCTTTCTTTGGGCTTTCTTTCTCCTTTCTTTGGACTTTCCTTGGGCTTTCTTTCCCCTTTCTTTGGGCTTTCTTTACCCTTTCTTTTGGCTTTCTTTGGGCTTTCTTTCCCTTTTCTTTGGGCTTTCTTTGGGGTTTCTTTCCCCTTTCTTTGGGCTTTCTTTGGGCTTTCTTTCCCCTTTCTTTGGGCTTTCTTTCCCCTTTCCTTGTGCTTTCTTTCCCCTTTCTTTGGGATTTGTTTCCCCTTTCTTTGGGCTTTCTTTCCCCTTTCTTTGGGCTTTCTTTACCCTTTCTTTTGGCTTTCTTTGGGCTTTCTTTCCCCTTTCTTTGGGCTTTCTTTGGGGTTTCTTTCCCCTTTCTTTGGGCTTTCTTTGGGCTTTCTTTCCCCTTTCTTTGGGCTTTCTTTCCCCTTTCTTTCCCCATTCTTTCCCCATTCTTTCTCCTTTCTTTCCCCTTTCTTTCCCATTTCTTTCCCCATTCTTTCCCCTTTCTTTCCCCTTTCTTTGGGCTTTATTTGGGATTTCTTTCCCCTTTCTTTGGGCTTTCTTTCCCCTTTCTTTGTGCTTTCTTTCCCCTTTCTTTCCCCTTTCTTTCCCCTTTCTTTGGGCTTTCTTTCCCCTTTTTTTGTGCTTTCTTACCCCTTTCCTTGAGCTTTCTTTCCCCTTTCTTTGGGCTTTCTTTCCCCTTTCTTTGGGCTTTCTTTCCTCTTTCTTTGGGCTTTCTTTGGCCTTTCTTTCCCCTTTCTTTGGGCTTTCTCTCCCCTTTCTTTGGGCTTTCTTTGGGCTTTCCTTGCGCTTTCTTTCGGCTTTCTTTCCCCTTTCTTTGGGCTTTCTTTCCCCTTTCTTTGGGCTTTCTTCGGACTTTCTTTGGGCTTTCTTTGGAATTTATTTCCCCTTTCTTTCCCCTTTCTTTGGGCTTTCTTTCTCCTTTCTTTGGACTTTCTTTGGGCTTTCTTTCCCCTTTCTTTGGGCTTTCTTTACCCTTTCTTTTGGCTTTCTTTGGCCTTTCTTTCCCCTTTCTTTGGGCTTTCTTTGGGGTTTCTTTCCCCTTTCTTTGGGCTTTCTTTGGGCTTTCTTTCCCCTTTCTTTGGGCTTTCTTTCCCCTTTCCTTGAGCTTTCTTTCCCCTTTCTTTGGGATTTCTTTCCCCTTTCTTTGGGCTTTCTTTCCCCTTTCTTTGGGCTTTCTTTACCCTTTCTTTTGGCTTTCTTTGGGCTTTCTTTCCCCTTTCTTTGGGCTTTCTTTGGGGTTTCTTTCCCCTTTCTTTGGGCTTTCTTTGGGCTTTCTTTCCCCTTTCTTTGGGCTTTCTTTCCCCTTTCCTTGAGCTTTCTTTCCCTTTCTTTGGGATTTCTTTCCCCTTTCTTTGGGCTTTCTTTTCCCCTTTCTTTGGGCTTTCTTTGGGCTTTCTTTCCCCTTTCTTTGGGCTTTCTTTCACCTTTCTTTGTGCCTTCTTTCCCATTTCTTTAAGCTTTCTTTGGGCTTTCTTTCCCCTTTCTTTGGGCTTTCTTTCCCCTGTCTTTGGGCTTTCTTTCTGCTTTCTTTGGGCTTTCTTTCCCATTTCTTTGGCTTTCTTTCCCCTTTCTTTGGACTTTCTTTGGGCTTTCTTTCCCATTTCTTTGGGCTTTCTTTCCCTTTTCTTTGGGCTTTCTTTCGCCTTTCTTTGGGCTTTCTTTCCCCTTTCTTTGGGCATTCTTTCCCCTTCTTTGGGCTTTTTTTGAGCTTTCCTTCCCCTTTCTTTGGGCTTTCTTTCCCCTTTCTTTGGGCTTTCTTTCCCCCTTTCTTTCCCCTTTCTTTCCCCTTTTTTCCCCTTTCTTTCCCCTTTCTTTCCCCTTTCATGGGCTTTCTTTGGGCTTTCTTTCCCCTTTCTTTGAGCTTACTTTCCCCTTTCTTTGGGCTTTCTTTGGGCTTTCTCTCTCCTTTTTTGGGCTTTCTTTCCCCCTTTCTTTGGGCTTTCTTTCCCATTTCTTTGGGCTTTCTTTCCCCTTTCTTTGGGCTTTCTTTCCCCATTCTTTGGGCTTTCTTTCCCCTTTCTTTGGGCTTTCTTTCCCCTTTCTTTGGGCTTTCTTTGCCCTTTCTTTGGGCTTTCTTTGGGCTTTCTTTGGGCTTTCTTTCCGCTTTCTTTCCCCTTTCTTTCCCCTTTCTTTGGGCTTTCTTTCCCCTTTTTTTGGGCTTTCTTTGGGCTTTCTTTCCCCTTTCTTTGGGCTTTCCTTGGCCTTTCTTTCCCCTTTCTTTGGGCTTTCTTTCTTCTTTCTTTGGGCTTTCTTTGCCCTTTCTTTGGGCTTTCTTTCCCCTTTCTTTCCCCTTTCTTTCCCCTTTCTTTGGGCTTTCTTTCCCCTTTATTTGGGCTTTCTTTGGCTTTCTTTGGGCTTTCTTTCCCCTTTCTTTGGGCTTTCTTTGGACTTTCTTTCCCCTTTCTTTCCCCTTTCTTTGGGCTTTCTTTCTCCTTTCTTTGGACTTTCTTTGGGCTTTCTTTCCCCTTTCTTTGGGCTTTCTTTCCCCTTTCTTTGGGCTTTCTTTGGGATTTCTTTCTCCTTTCTTTGGGCTTTCTTTGGGCTTTCTTTCCCCTTTCTTTGGGCTTTCTTTGGGCTTTCTTTCCCCTTTCTTTCCCCTTTCTTTGGGCTTTCTTTCCCCTCTCTTTGGGGTTTCTTTCCCCTTTCTTTCCACTTTCTTTCACCTTTCTTTCCCCTTTCTTTCCCCTTTCTTACCCCTTTCTTTCCCCTTTCTTTCCCCTTTATTTCCCCTTTCTTTGGGCTTTCTTTCCCCTTTCTTTGGGCTTTCTTTGGGCTTTCTTTCCCCTTTCTTTGGGCTTTCTTTCCCCTTCTTTGGGCTTTCGTTGGCTTTCTTTCCCCTTTCTTTGTGCTTTCTTTGGGCTTTCTTTCCCCTTTCTTTGGGCTTTCTTTGGGCTTTCTTTCCACTTACTTTGGGCTTTCTTTCCTCTTTCTTTGGGATTTCTTTGGGTTTCTTTCCCCTTTCTTTGGGCTTTCTTTGGGCTTTCTTTCCCCTTTCTTTGGGCTTTCTTTGGGCTTTCTTTCCCCTTTTTTTGGGCTTTCTTTGGGCTCTCTTGGGGTTTCTTTGGGCTTTCTTTCCCCTTTCTTTCCCCTTTCTTTCCCCTTTCTTTTCCCTTTCTTTCCCCTTTCTTTTGGCTTTCTTTCTCCTTTCTTTCCCCTTTCTTTGGGCTTTCTTTCCCTTTCTTTGGGCTTTCTTTGGGCTTTTTTTCCCCTTTCTTTGGGCTCTCTTTGGGCTTTCTTTGGCTGTCTTTGGCTTTCTTTCCCCTTTCTTTGGGCTTTCTTTCCCCTTTCTTTGGGCTTTCTTTCCCCTTTCTTTGGGATTTCTTTCCCCATTCTTTGGGCTTTCTTTCCTCTTTCTTTGGGCTTTCTTTGGGATTTCTTTGTACTTTCTTTCGCCTTTCTTTGGGCTTTCTTTGGGCTTTCTTTCGGCTTTCTTTCCCGTTTCTTTGGGCTTTCTCTCCCTTTTCTTTGGCTTTCTTTCCCCTTTCTTTGGGCTTTCTTTCCCCTTTCTTCGGGCTTTCTTTCCCCTTCCTTTGGGCTTTCTTGGGCTTTCTTTGGGCTTTCTTTCCCCTTTCTTTGGGCTTTCTTCCCCTTTATTTGGGCTTTCTTTCCCCTTACTTTGGGCTTTCTTTGGCTTTCTTTCCCCTTTTTTGGGCTTTTTTCCCCTTTCTTTTGGCTTTCTTTGGGCTCTCTTTCCCCTTTCTTTGGGCTTTCTTTCCCCTTTCTTTGGGCTTTCTTTTCCCTTTCTTTGGGCTTTCTTTCCCCTTTCCTTTGGCTTTCTTTGGGATTTATTTCCCCTTTCTTTGGGCTTTCTTTGGCTTTCTTTCCCCTTTCTTTGGGCTTTCTTTGGGTTTCTTTCCCCTTTCTTTCCCCTTTCTTTGGGCTTTCTTTCCCTTTTCTTTCCCCATTCTTTGGGCTTTCTTTCCCCTTTCTTTCCCCTTTCTTTCCCCTTTCTTTGGGCTTTCTTTCCCCTTTCTTTGGGCTTTCTTTCCCCATTCTTTGGGCTTTCTTTGGGCTTTTTTTCCCCTTTCTTTGGGCTCTCTTTCGGCTTTCTTTGGGCTGTCTTTGGGATTTCTCTCCCCTTTCTTTGGGCTTTCTTTCCCCTTTCTTTGGGCTTTCTTTCCCCTTTCTTAGGGCTTTCTTTGGGCTTTCTTTGTGCTTTCTTTCGCCTTTCTTTGGCTTTCTTTTGGCTTTCTTTCCCCTTTCTTTGGGCTTTCTCTCCCTTTTCTTTGGGCTTTCTTTCCCCTTTCTTTGGGCTTTCTTTGGGCTTTCTTTCCCCTTTCTTTTGGCTTTCTTTGGGCTTTCTTTCCCCTTAATTTGGGCTTTCTTTGGGCTTTCTTTGGGCTTTCTTTCCCCTTTCTTAGGGCTTTCTTTCCCCTTTATTTGGGCTTTCTTTCCCCCTTTCTTTGGGCTTTCTTTGGGCTTTCTTTCCCCTTTCTTTGGGCTTTCTTTCCCCTTTCTTTGGGCTTTCTTTCCCCTTTCTTTGGGATTTCATTCCCCTTTCTTTGGGCTTTCTTTCCCCTTTCATTGGGCTTTCTTTGGGCTTTCTTTGGCTTTCTTTCCCCTTTCCTTGGGCTTTTTCTGGGCTTTCTTTGGGCTTTCTTTCCCATTTCCTTGGGTTTCTTTCCCCTTTCTTTGGGCTTTCTTCCCCCTTTCTTTGGCTTTCTTTGGGATTTCTTTCCCCTTTCTTTGAGCTTTCTTTCCACTTTCTTTGGACTTTCTTTGGGCTTTTTTTCCCCTTTCTTTGGGCTTTCTTTCCCCTTTCTTTGGGTTTCTTTCCCCTTTCTTTGGGCTTTCTTTCCCCTTTCTTTGTGCTTTCTTTGGGCTTTCTTTGGACTTTCTTTCCCTTTTCTTTCCCCTTTCTTTGGCCTTTCTTTCCCCTTTCTTTTCCCCTTTCTTTGGGCTTTTTTTCCCCTTTCCTTGGGCTTTCTTTGGGCTCTCTTTGGCTTTCTTTCCCCTTTCTTTGGGCTTTCTTTGGGTTTTCATTCCCCTTTCTTTGGGCTTTCTTTGGGCTTTCTTTCCACTTTCTTTGCCGTCTATGGGCTTTCTTTCCCCTTTCTTTCCCCTTTCTTTGGGCTTTCTTTCTCCTTTCTTTCCACTTTCTTTGGGCTTTCTTTCCCCTTTCTTTGGGCTTTCGTTGGGCTTTCTTTACCCTTTCTTTGGGCTTTCTTTCCCCTTTCTTTGGGCTTTCCTTGGGCTTTTTTTCCCCTTTCTTGGGCTCTCTTTCGGCTTTCTTTGGGCTGTCCTTGGGATTTCTCTCCCCTTTCTTTGGGCTTTCTTTCCCCTTTCTTTGGGCTTTCTTTCCCCTTTCTTTGGGATTTCTTTCCCCTTTCTTTGGGATTTCTTTCCCCTTTCTTTGGGCTTTCTTTGGGGTTTCTTTGTGCTTTCTTTCGCCTTTCTTTGGGCTTTCTTTGGGCTTTCTTTCGGCTTTCTTTCCCCTTTCTTTGGGCTTTCTCTCCCTTTTCTTTGGGCTTTCTTTCCCCTTTCTTTGGGCTTTCTTTGGGCTTTCTTTGGGCTTTCTTTCCCCTTCCTTTTGGCTTTCTTTGGGCTTTCTTTCCCCTTTCTTTGGGCTTTCTTCCCCTTTCTTTGTGCCTTCTTTCCCCTTTCTTTGGGCTTTCTTCGGGCTTTCTTTCCCCTTTCTTTGGACTTTCTTTGGTCTTTCTTTCCCCTTTCTTTGGGCTTTTTTTCCCCTTTCTTTGGGCTTTCTTTGGACGTTCTTTGGGCTTTCTTTGGCTTTCTTTGGGCTTCCTTTGGGCTTTCTTTCCCCTTTCTTTGGGCTTTCTTTCTCCTTTCTTTGGCTTTCTTTCCCATTTCTTTAGGCTTTCTTTCCCCTTTCTTTGGGCTTTCTTTGGGCTTTCTTTCCCCTTTCTTTGGGCTTTCTTTCCCTTTTCTTTGGGCTTTCTTTCCCCATTCTTTGGTCTTTCTTTCCCCTTTCTTTGGGCTTTCTTTCCCCTTTCTTTGGGCTTTCCTTCCCCTTTCTTTGGGCTTTCTTTCCCCTTTCTTTGTGCTTTCTTTCCCCTTTCTTTGGGCTATCTTTCCCCTTTCTCTGGCCTTTCTTTCCCCTTTCTTTGGGCTTTCTTTCCCCTTTCTTTGGGCTTTCTTTGGGCTTTCTTTCCCCTTTCTTTGGGCTTTCTTTCCCCTTTCTTTGGCCTTTCTTTCCCCGTTATTTCCCCTTTCTTTCCCATTTCTTTGGGTTTTATTTGGGCTTTCTTTCCACTTTCTTTGGGCTTTCTTTCCCGTTTCCTTGGGCTTTCTTTGGGCTTTCTCTCTCCTTTCTTTGGCTTTCTCTCTCCTTTCTTTGGGCTTTCTTGGGCTTTCTTTCCCCTTTCTTTGGCTTTCTTTCCCATTTCTTTGGCTTTCTTTCCCCTTTCTTTGGGCTTTCTTTGGGCTTTTCCTTTCTCCTTTATTTGGGCTTTCTTTCCCATTTCTTTTGGCTTTCTTTCCCCTTTCTTTGGGCTTTCTTTCCCCTTTCTTTGGGCTTTCTTTGGGCTTTCTTGGGCTTTCTTTGGGCTTTCTTTCCCATTTCTTTGTGCTTTCTTTCCCTTTCTTTGGGCTTTCTTTGGGCTTTCTTTGGGCTTTCTTTCCCCTTTCTTTGGGCTTTCTTTCCCCTTTCTTTGGGCTTTCTTTCCCCTTTCTTTGGGCTTTGTTTGCCCTTTCTTTGGGCTTTCTTCCCCCTTTCTTTGGGCTTTCTTTCCCCTTTCTTTTCCCTTTCTTTGGGCTTCCTTTCCCCTTTCTTTCCCCTTTCTTTCCCATTTCTTTCCCCTTTCTTTCCCCTTTCTTTCCCCATTCTTTCTCCTTTCTTTCCCCTTTCTTTCCCCTTTCTTTCCCCATTCTTTCCCCTTTCTTTCCCGTTTCTTTTTGTTTTCTTTGGGCTTTCTTTCCCCTTTCTGTGGGCTTTCTTTGGGCTTTCTTTCTCCTTTCTTTGGGCTTTCTTTCCCATTTCTTTGGGCTTTCTTTCCCCTTTCTTTGGGCTTTGCTTCCCCTTTCTTTCCCCTTTCTTTCCCATTTCTTTGGGCTTTCTTTCCCATTTTTTTATGCTTTCTTTCCCCTTTCTTTGAGCTTTCTTTCCTCTTTCTTTGGGCTTTGTTTCCCCTTTCTTTGGAGTTCTTCCCCCTTTCTTTGGGTTTCCTTTGGCCTTTCTTTGGGCTTCCTTTGGCCTTTCTTTCCCCTTTCTTTGCGCTTACTTTCCGCTTTCTTTGGGCTTTTTTTCCCCTTTCTTTGGGCTTTCTTTGGACTTTCTTTGGGCTTTCTTTGGGCTTTCTTTGGGCTTTCTTTCCCCTTTCCTTGGGCTTTCTTTCTCCTTTCTTTGGGCTTTCTTTCCCATTTCTTTAGGCTTTCTTTCCCTTTCTTTAGGCTTTCTTTGGGCTTTCTTTCCCCTTTCTTTGGGCTTTCTTTCCCTTTTCTTTGGGCTTTCTTTCCCCATTCTTTGGTCTTTCTTTCCCCTTTCTTTGGCTTTCTTTCCCCTTTCTTTGTGCTTTCTTTCCCCTTTCTTTGGGCTTTCATTCCCCTTTCTTTGGGCTTTCTTTCCCCTTTCTTTGGGCGTTCTTTCCCCTTTCTTTGGGCTTTCTTTGGGCTTTCTTTCCCCTTTCTTTGGGCTTTCTTTCGCCGTTCTTTCCCCTTTCTTTCCCCTTTCTTTCCCCTTTCTTTCCCCTTTCTTTCCCCTTTCTTTGCGTTTTATTTGGGCTTTCTTTCCCCCTTTCTTTGGGCTTTCTTTCCCGTTTCCTTGGGCTTTCTTTGGGCTTTCTCTCTCCTTTCTTTGGGCTTTCTCTCTCCTTTCTTTGGGCTTTCTTTGGGCTTTCTTTCCCCTTTCTTTGGGCTTTCTTTCCCATTTCTTTGGGCTTTCTTCCCCTTTCTTTGGGCTTTCTTTGGGCTTTCTTTGGGCTTTCTTTCCCCTTTCTTTGGGCTTTCTTTCCCCTTTCTTTGGGCTTTCTTTGGGCTTTCTTTCCCCTTTCTTTGGGCTTTCTTTCCCATTTCTTTGGGCATTCTTTCCCCTTTCTTTGGGCTTTCTTTGGGCTTTCTTTGGGCTTTCTTTCCCCTTTCTTTGGGCTTTCTTTCCCCTTTCTTTGGGCTTTCTTTCCCCTTTCTTTGGGCTTCTTTCCCCTTTCTTTGGGCTTTGTTTGCCCTTTCTTTGGGCTTTCTTTGGGCTTTCTTTGGGCTTTCTTTCCCCTTTCTTTGGGCTTTCTTTGGGCTTTCTTTGGGCTTTCTTTTCCCTTTCTTTGGGCTTTCTTTCCCCTTTCTTTGGGCTTTCTTTCCCCTTTCTTTTCCCTTTCTTTGGGCTTTCTTTCTCCTTTCTTTGGGCTTTATTTTCCCTTCTTTGGGCTTTCTTTCCCCTTTCTTTGGGCTTTATTTCCCCTTTCTTTGGGCTTTCTTTCCCCTTTCTTTGGGCTTTCTTTCCCCTTTCTTTGGGCTTTCTTTCCCATTTCTTTGGGCTTTCTTTCCCCCTTTCTTTGGGCTTTCTTTCCCCTTCTTTGGGCTTTGCTTCCCCTTTCTTTCCCCTTTCTTACCCATTTCTTTTGGCTTTCTTTCCTCTTTCTTTGGGCTTTGTTTCCCCTTTCTTTTCGAGTTCTTCCCCCTTTCGTTGGGCTTCCTTTGGCCTTTCTTTCCCCTTTCTTGGGCTTTCTTTCCCCTTTCTTTGGGCTTTCTTTCCCCTTTCTTTGGGCTTTCTTTCCCCTTTCTTTGGGCTTTCTTTGGGCTTTCTTTCCCCTTTCTTTGGGCTTTCTTTGGGCTTTCTTTCCGCTTTCTTTGGGCTTTCTGTGGGCTTTCTTTCCCCTTTCTTTGGGCTTTCTTTCCCCTTTCTTTGGGCTTTCTTTCCCCGTTCTTTCCCGGTTCTTTCCCCTTTCTTTCCCCTTTCTTCCTCATTTCTTTCCCCTTTCTTTCCCCTTTCTTTCCCCTTTCTTTGGGCTTTCTTTGGGCTTTCTTTCCCCTTTCTTTGGGCTTTCTTTCCCCTTTCTTTGGGCTTTCTTTGGGCTTTCTCTCTCCTTTCTTTGGGCTTTTTTTCCCCTTTCTTTGGGCTTTCTTTCCCCTTTCTTTGGGATTTCTTTGGGCTTTCTTTCCCCTTTCTTTGGGCTTTCTTTGGGCTTTCTTTCCCCTTTCTTTGGGCTTTCTTTCCCATTTCTTTGGGCTTTCTTTCCCCTTTCTTTGGGGTTTCTTTCCCATTTCTTTGGGCTTTCTTTCCCCTTTCTTTGGGCTTTCCTTCCCCT